>NC_089857.1:11536783-11836783 GCF_036373705.1 Amia ocellicauda | reverse complement strand
ACCATGGAAAGGACATCACTGTCTGTCATCATCCCTAGAGATTATATATTTTTTACCCAACCACAGACTGTGACTCTATGAATATCTAGCCAATCCAATGAAATCCTTTTAATGACGTGCAGAAACCCAGAGAAGGGAGTAGCAGTGAAGAGGAAGAGGAGTATGACAAGCGACAGTGTATCACCATATAACACCCCTTCTCATGTGTTAGTTTAGTGTGTTGCCATGTTATTGCATATTTGATCAATTTGAAAATGATGCTCCTGTACATTGTCTCTACTTGCAAGTGTTATAATTCAACAGAATGCAATGTTTTGATCAAAGACCTTATAACACTTGCAAGTAGAAACTGTGTGGGAGCATGTTCTTCTATCCAGATCCTTTTCCCTCATACACACCTGTCTAGTCTATACAGGTGTGCAATTAGCTTTTGTTATACTGATTAATTACCTGAATAAATGCCACGTTTTAACATGTTCACCACACATTTACGCACCCTCATGCATTTTTGGTGATGTTTGCCTTTGGCTGGTAAAAATTCCAAGCGGCTGGTAAGTTTTTTCCTTCTACCAGACACAGTGGCTAGTGGCCAAAAAAGTTAATTTTATCCCTTGGTTTGTAGTCATAAAACGTTTATTTCACGACACAGAATTGTCACTATTATTTGACATGATTATTTTATTCGAGGGACTGCCGTGTACACTACAGTGGAGCACTCCGCTCTAGCCTACATGGCAGTTGCTCAAAAAAATAATAGGGTGATGGGGCCATCAAACGTGCATAAAATATTAGTTTTTAATGATTTTTGGAATTTCCCCATTGACTTCCAGAAAAGCAGCTCCAGAGTTAGAACAGCGCTCACATTCCTTACAATCCAGATCATTTTTTGTTACGTTTGTTTGTTTGTTTTTAATTTGAAACAACAGCAACAATATGCATGCCACCACTTTACATGTTTCTATGCAATAGTTTTTGCCTCAGTTTTCTAGTACTTTCTACATTGTTGTGATCCACAACTTTGTTCCTCATTGACGGAAGAAAGGAGGCGTGTTTGTAATCTGATTGGTTGCCTATATATATATATATATATATTTTTTTATCTCTTCCTGACACTGACAGCATGGACAGGTTCTGAGGTAATTAATGAGCTTAAAGTGTTTTTTAATAAAGGTTTCAATACATTTTTTCAATACAATTCAGATGGCGTCACATCCATAACGCTGCACTTCCAGTTATACAGTGAGGGAAAAAAGTATTTGATCCCCTGCTGATTTTGTACATTTGCCCACTGACAAAGAAATGATCAGCCTATAATTTTACTGGTAGGTGTATTTTAACAGTGAGAGACAGAATAACAACAAAAAAATCCAGAAAAACGCATTTCAAAAAAGTTATAAATTGATTTGCACCCATTGTAGGCGCTTTCGGCAGTGGACAGGGGTCAGCATGGGCACCCTGACTGGTCTGCGGCTACGCAGCCCCATACGCAACAAACTGCGATGCACTGTGTGTTCTGACACCTTTCTATCAGAACCAGCATGAACTTTTTCAGCAATTTGAGCTACAGTAGCTCGTCTGATGGATCGGACCACACGGGCCAGCCTTCGCTCCCCACGTGCATCAATGAGCCTTGGCCGCCCATGACCCTGTCGCCGGTTCACCGCTTTTTCTTCCTTGGACCACTTTTGATAGGTACTGACCACTGCAGACCGGGAACACCCCACAAGAGCTGCAGTTTTGGATATGCTCTGACCCAGTCATCCAGCCATCACAATTTGGCCCTTGTCAAAGTCGCTCAGATCCTTACGCTTGCGAGATTATCAGTGTTATTCACTTCATCTGTCAGTGGTCATAATGTTATGGCTGATCGGTGTATATATCAACAAGAATGGCATTGACAATCGTATCATTATTATTTTTTTTTTCCACTGGCACCCTTGCAACCAATAAAAAAATGGGTGTTGCACTGTCAAATAAAAGGGTCGCAAATGTGAGTGTTTTGGTCGCAGTTTCGAACCCTGGGTAATTACAGTCATATAACAGAAATAATGACTCAAAACAGTACAAAACTGCAGTCTTAACCAAGGTAAAATAAAATGTGTAAAAAAATGACTTTAAAAATCAAAACAAAAGACTCTGTTTACTTCCTTTGAGTAAGCTTCAGTAGCACATTCTAAATAATTTATAGTTTGCTCAGATGTTATGTGCGAGCACAGAAAATAATTGCTTTGTTTATGATAAGGTTGTAGTTTTGGTTTGGAAGATACAGCAAATAAAATAAACAGTGACAGTGCATTAAGTTGTCTGCCCCCCTGATACATGGCATTAGGGCTTATCAAGTCAACTGGAAAACCACACAAATCTGCTTCTGTCAATTTGCAAAATGAGACACCATGTCCAGTTAAGATGTAAGACCTGATTGCAATGCTGTGGTTATAAGAAATCTAATTACTGTGCTACAGCTGGCTGGTTTCAGTTCAGCTCGTTTTAACTGTTTAGGACTTGATTTTCTGGACCTTTTCAGCTTCTGCGGAGTACATACTGGTTTCCTTTCAAAAGGGATTATCTGTATTTATTACCTGGGAATCACTATGTAGTGATTGCTTAGTGCGCTAGTACAGGCACAAGACAGGTGTGTTTACCTTACTCTGTAATGACAATGTAGCATGGCACAGCAACTTGAAGATGAAAATACAGATCCCTTATAACACCTGGATTCCAGCTAAAAATGATATCAGTAAAAGTGGTAAAATTGTAATGCATAGTACTGAGTAGTGGTTAAAGCTGTGAACTCCTGCACAGACACTGCTGTTGTACGCTTGAGCAAGATGCTTTACCTAGATTGCTCCAGTAAAAATGCTGCTTTATAAATAGATAATTGTATGTAAAAATAATGGATAAATTGTAAGTTGTCCTGGATAAGGGTGTCTGCTAAGACATTTTACTCACAGCAAACAAAAAATAGCCCCATACCTGCTTACCTTTCCATGGACTCAATTTAATTTATGTAGGAAGACCGGCTGTCCACCCAGCATCATTAAATTAAGGGAAAGGTTGAGGGTTCATATGAAAATTAGCCATGGTTAGAAATCTCACAGAAAAGTCTCAGAAATTAGATGTGCGTGTGCAGAGGGAGACTCTCCTGGAAATGAATGGTTGTCCACTGACATCTTGTCCGAGTACAACATTAAAGTATATGATTGAACTAATGACTAATGTAAGAAAGCCATGATTTGTAAAAGTCTCATGTCTAGATGTTTAATTATTTGTTCATAATGAGCTTTTCATTTTTATTCCATTTCAAAAATTATACACATACGTCATTACATTATTATGCTGTTCTCTCAAGGCAAAATTGCTGTGGAGACAGATTGGCCTCAAGAAACAAATACATTTACAGAAACATTTAGTGCGGTAAAGCAACATCGGACTAGGAAGCACTGACAAACCTAGGAAAATTAATTACAGAGAAGATTAAATCAACTCTTTTAACTCATAAACTGACAAATGATGAAAGGGACAGTTACCACAGGCACTGGAAATGTTCATGTAACTAAGAACTGTGAGGGAAGAAGGCTGATGGATAATATCATTATGATTTCTTTCGGTATTTTGCAAAATTACTGACATGCAATGTACTACCTGTACTCTGTGGTAAAATGGCCCCGAATTTATTTGTTATAATATTACATTTCCTACAGCAGGATGTAGCCACTTGGGTGGAGAGGTAAACATTTGTCTCCTGTTTATGTTATAGTTTTTTTTTCAGTCATTTTCTAGTGGTACATTTGGTCACCGGCCTAATTTAATCCAGAGTTTGCATGAACATCTTGTCATATAGTCTCTGCAATTTACATAATGTACTAATAGGGAATAAAACAACTTTGTGAACTTACATGGCTTCATTTTGTTCAATGTTTTCTACTGAATCTTGCACTATAGGCCAACCCAAAACTCCCTTTGACTCAATTAAAGTCAATACGAAATTTCCGTCGTTTTACTTGTGAATCGTAAGAATAATCTGTGTCAATCTAGAAACAAACATGTTTTACCTACAACTATGCTGTTCTGCTCTCTGCTAAAGGCTCAGCACTTGCTTCTGCGATGTTATTTTGTTGTTATTGATGCTCTCCTCACAATTAGTAGTGTTTTTTGTCTTTTTAGTAGAACTATTTGAAAAAAAGTCTGATTTCCGCTTCTACCTATTTCTATTTCGCAGACAACTAATGAGCGCCAGTTTAGCCCTTGCTCTCCGCGCCAGAAACCACGGCGCTGATTGGCTGTTGTGAAACGGAATAATCTACGTCATATTTTCCCTCAACAAATCACCATCAAGTATTATTCTGCCCGCCCCTTTTCCTGCCGTTTCAACCAATCAGGCCAGTGTCAGGGTGAGCAATGTGTTTAAAAATCGTCTGTATGGCGAGTCTCAGCACTGGATATCCCCAAAGGTCCATCTATAGAAGTTTAAGGTAAGACAATTTAATATATATCTGTGTATATGTGTGTGTAGTCTGTTGTTTTAGTTTTTGCTGGCGGGGTGGGAGTGGGGATTTTTTGTATGGTGGAAACCTACCTCCAAACACAGACCACCATAGGAACACCCTGCGCCTCATTCTGTCAGTAAGATGGAGTCTGATTGTACTGAATTATTTCCTTTGATTATAGATATGAATGTATTTTTATTGTATTTTCTCCCACAGTGATATGGAGGAAATGCATTGTTGTTTTGTAATTGTATTTAAACATTCATATATGTACATCAGACAGCTTTGAAATAGGTGTGGCATTGCAACATTTAGGTAATGTTACATATCCGGCAATTCAGCAAATGATGATGATGATGATGATGATGATGATGATTATGCATTATGTACAAAGTAAACACAAACATTTGGTGGATTTGGTTGTAAGTGAACTAGCAACACTTATTGTACAGTTAATTCAATGGAAAACACTGCAGAAACTCCCAGACACATTGTGACCTCCACAGAAACGTGTCATGATGTCTGTGAGAAGTTCACATTCAAATCTAAGGGACTTGCATTCATTTGAATGAGCATAAAGAAGTGGGGCAGCACTCAATGAAAAATACACCTTATTCACAATGGGCCTCTCACTTCCAGTTTCTCTGCACAGCCAGTCTATCTCAGTAGCCACTACAAGCAGGATGTTTTTTTGTATTTTATTTTTTTCTATTTTAAATGTCCTGACGTAAACAGGAAAAAAATGACCTGGTTAGTATTGTTTTATCTTGGCAAACTATTTTTTGTTTCTGGTTGAGTGAGCCTTAAACATGCAGTTATCAATAATTATTTTCGGAACTATAAACAGCCATTCCACCACTTATGAGATTTTAAACAAAACTGTACCCATGGAAACAAACACTAGCCTGAAAAGACTATTTAGTTCAGCACAGGAAAGAATCCTAGGCACTTAATATCAATAAAAATACAGTGTGACTTTTGCACTTTGACTAACTTACACTTCGCCAAACAGACATACAGTTGGCACACTATAATCCATAAAACCATTGTAATGACAGCATTCTCCATAGGCCAGAGTCTTCAAAGCTGTTTATCTGGTTGCCATGAAAATGATGGAATAACAACGCAAATATTTAAACTAAGGATAAACAGACCAATTTTATATTACCACAAGATCACGTTGACCTAAACTCATGGAATATAAGAGCAGGCCCCCAGGTCATTTTAATCTTTCTGTTTTCTTTTGTTGGTCTTTGACATGAAAGAAAATGTGTGACGGCAGCAGATATTTGAACAAAAATGGAAAACCTTTTTCTCTAGCTGAGAAGTTTTTAAACTACGTGGATTTGGGTGAGATGGTATGTATGTTGTTCAGCTGTTGTGAACCAATCGAAATTAAAACATTTCCTGACATCTGAGTTCTGTGGAGTACAGTAGTGTTCAGTTATTGATCACTTCCAGTTACAATGTCATCTTGGGATAAAATCCGGTTGTGATAAAGGATTTTTTAAACCATAAACAGTAAGCGTGTATATGAGCACATTAGCTAAATATGGGTTTTAAGACACAATGCTTTATTTATGACATCAGAAATGTTGTCTAAAATATTTTGTACTGAAGAAAAAGTAGAATTAGTAATAAAACCTGTGTCTGTTGTACATGTATGAATTACATATTGCAGGAGTGTAATGTTAAACCTTAGTAAATAAATAAAGATTGTGTGTATTTTTTATTTAATTATTTTTAGGTCTATTTGACAGATTTGTTACAGTGACTGCTTCATTGTTTTTCTCCTTATATCATTCGCACAACACCTAACTCCTTAGTGCCGTAAGTTTTTCACAGAAGAAAAATAACTATTCTGCGGAGGACTGATTAAATACCATTTCAAAATGAAACTGTCTAATTGTGGAAGGTGCTTGTTTTGTGTAATATTAAAGTTAGGAAAATTGCAACAAATTTAAAACATTTTTAATTTTGGATTTGTTCTGCAGTAGGTTGTTCTCAATTTGCATGCATTGTTACATGAGATAAGGGCTGCAGAGTGAGAAATCTAAATTTAACTCTATGGCAGAATAAGAGTAAAGGGTACCTTATGTAAGTATTCATTTTGTATTATGCTTTCTGGGCTTACTGTCTGCCATTCAGTTCAATCAGAAATGTGATTGCCATGCCAACAAGGTTAGTGCTAGTGTTAATATTGTCTTTTACATGAATTTGGAAATGCTTAAATTAAAGGCATATGAACACAAGCACTCCTAACCTAATAGTTAATATTATTATTATGGTTATTTATTTTTGTATTATTAACAAATGCCATTCACTTGGGTAACTTACAAGAGTAACAAAATATACAAAATATAATATAATATCATATAATTCAAGAGATGTATGAAGTAAGAATAGAATAAGAGAAAGACATTACAGAATATACCTTTAGTCCTCACTGGATGTATTATAATTACAATATTGAATAGTGAAGAGCTGAATATGATGGAAAAGTTCAAATAGTTTGTTGAAATTTTTGTTACTGCTACATCGGATGCAATGACTGTGGAGAGACATTTTAAATGTGCTGCCAGCTTCCTTTGATTTTCAGTTTGCTGTCTTGCCAGCACGCCTGCTGAGTGAACGCTGAAGGTTTGATGCAGACTAATAAAGAGACATTTAAAAAGTCAAACATGGGACATAAATAAAAGGAACGCATTCTTACCAAATGGCAATTCAATTTCTCAATAGGAGTTGGCTGGTAGGGTTCATTGTTCTTGCAGTTTGAGTGTTTATAAGGCACAAGCAGAGACACATTCAAAGTACAAATTTCCAACAATATCAGATTTTCCAGCTAAGTTATACATTAGATAATTTGTAACTCAAAAGGCATTCGTTATGTTTGCTTGTTTGTGTCAAACTGAATGACCTTGGCCTGTAGAATTCAAGCATCTTGTCATCTTGATAACTGGGAACACACACCGCTACAGATGTGTCTGGATTGTACAATCAGATGGTAATACCACTTAAACACAATGGAAAACAATTCTGTCTCAAAATGGATACTGTCCAGCAGGAGAAGGGGATAGAGGATTCTAATAAGTATATTATTGCACATTCAGAGGCTTCCAAACTGTTTTAGCACCATGGGGATTGCACCTTTAGTATTTGAGGATGTTTAGGTCACAATATTACAAACTTTTATAGTCGGTGTTTGTCTTCAGAATTTGGGCATGCAGCCACTTTGGACTTCCCCAAAATGTTTTTCAGAAGTTCAATGGTCAAGATTTATTCTGTAATTAAAGCCAAATGTTGGGAAAAAAATAAAATGAAAAAACAAAGGTGTTGATATTTTCTGTTAACGAATTCATTGAATTGGAACATGTGATGTAACAAAATAAATAAAAAAGGACCCTGCAAATTTGATATTTGTTAATTTTTTTACCCTTTTAATCTACCAACAAGCAGATTAATGCAAATTATTATTATTATTTTAAATAATGAGCGCTTGTCCTCCAGCTACTGGTGTTTGGTAGTTGAAAGCTGTGTTTCATAGCACAGAAGGAAGTGGGTGATGGTAACAATGAATAATAATAATAATAATAATAATAATAATAATAATAATAATAATAATAATAATAATAATGGTAATGTCTTCCAGCAACATGCCAGCCTCTCTCTTCTGCAGCCAATATCTCCTGTCCTTTACTCTAGTGATATTCATAGGTTGAGAAACAACAAAGAAGTATGTACAGACATATGGACATTAATTCAATACATGTGTTTGTGGAGAAAAACAACAAGGGTGCAGCCAAGATTTCTGAAAGTACAAAAACGTGCACTTGTAGTGGCAGCCCTGCAACATTTTCATCATTATCAATGCCACAAAGCATACATTCATTTTAATAAGGAGTCTTTAAACTGAAAAGGTTCTCTTCACTGCTGCAGTTGTTTGGCGCTATTATAGCCTGTTATCTCTGCCCCTTTGACAGGACAAATAGCCAACTGAGGCAACAGGGAAATAGCAGTCCAGAGCAGTGATAATTACTGTTGTTCTTTTGTCCAGTTATCCAGTCACCTAGGAGACAAGAGATGCAAAGCGATGGGATTGGGCACCAACAATACCAGCTAATGGCCTAAGTTTCACTCAGTTATGCTGAAGAATGTCCTGGTGTTAAGATCCTGCTTTATTGGTGTGTATATTTACAGAGCTGTTTTGTTCCCTTGAAGGGTAGGAGCCGATTCCTGTTTTAACCCCTTTAAACTGAAGTGCCTTTTATGGTTTAACTTCAAAGTTATTTTCATGTGCTGTTCACTCCTGTGAAGTTATGATTTAATAGCATCTAACAAATATCATTACACATCGTTTGATTGTAATGATAGGCAAGGAATACATTTTGGGAGCTTATCAATGTCTTTTATGCATGTTGATAGTCCAGATTATAGATATTACATTAAAAAGTAATATATACAGGATTAAACAAAAATATTTGAACAAACACAGTTCTCATATTAGGGTCATCAATTTATTATGGTCACAGCTACATAAAAAATGGTTATGTATTTTGAAATCTCATTATTCATTGGGTAAAAGTAGTCAAGACGTAGACTGACAGTACATAAACATACAGTAACTCAGGTTAAGTATTCTTGTAAGTAATATTCATTTGTTAACACAATGTACATAACAGAAATGGCACACCTATGTACAGCAGCTCCACCTGATTTTCAGAACGTTAAATGGCTTGATCAGGCTTAGCATTGTGAACGGTCAATATTAAGACGTTGACATTGACTCATTTTGTTTTGCTAGATCCTTATCCTTAGTCGTGTGTTGCCCTTGTTCAGGAAGGTTTTATCCCTACAAAATCATATTAGCAGTCTTCAGACGAGCAGGTGTATTCATATGGCGTGCAGAGTCAGAACTACATTTGATTACACTTATGAGAAACCAAACAGCACACTGCTTTCATTGGCAATCTGTGCGTAAGGGGTCTTCCACACTGTATGCATTGGTTGTGATTTTTGACCCAAGATCTATGGACTTGTCTATTGAACATGTGATGTGAGCAACAAAGCATGAGCTGTGGAAGATAAAATGTAAACTGGTTAAATATTTGGACTTACCCTGTTGTAAATAACCTTGACAGAGCAATTGTCTATGGATGTGGTACCTGTTGAAGTGGTTACTGCCCTGAAGAACAAGATAGAAAGAACAAACGCAAAGACCTGGTCATGATACCCACTTTTACTGTTATCCATGTTGATATAAAACATAAAATCATTGGCTGGAGAAATCATTCCTAGGCATTAAAAAAAAAAACGAATCTTGCTTCACACAGTCAAATGTACATACCCCAAATAAAACAACTGTAATTAATGGAAGCACAGCAAACATATCTTTAACTTTTTAAGGGGACTATTGAGGGTGCCATGCATATGGAATAAAGAACAGAATGAATGATATTAAACTAAAACATAAAAGGGAAAATCATACCACTGGGGAAAAAAGAGTACATTCAATAAAGCAAAAAGAAAATGCATTAAATGGTCATAAAATAAATAAATCATACGTTACCAATTTCTATACAGAATAAGAGCAGTAAAATAATTGACTTTGTTCCTCTGGGTTGCGTGCAGTTTGGGGAGGGCCAATGTTGGGGCTTAACATGCTATACTGATATAAATATTAATAATTGAAGGCAATGAAGGGTACACACATAATGGAATTGAAACATCTTGGACTCTTTTAAGCAAGATTTTAATGCAGTTTTAATAAAACTCAAACCACGGCCATGACAAGAATGTGTCAGGTAAACCTTCTGCACTGGCGAGGCCTCAGAATTTAAATCTACAAAATACAGACTGGCAATAAAATAGGGTGGATCAGACACATTCTTAAAGTCTGAGTGCTTTTGTGGATTTATGTCCCATAACACAGTTTTAAAGTCACACGTTATTTGCTTGAGATGTTAAACCGAGGTCTGTTTCCCCTGGGGCTCTGTTCAAAATTATTTCAGCTACAAGGAGGAGCACTCTTCAGCAAGTAGGCTTCTTAAAAGATCTAAGGAAAACTGAGTTTGACATTCTAGCTATTGTACCCACAAGATGGCTGATGGCAGGGTATGCTTGGAGTCTTGAGAATTAAGATCATATTTTTAAGGGAATGTTTCAAAGGTTGAAATGCCTCCTCTGGAGAGCGCACACACGAAAGGCCTAATATGAGTCTTTGATGAGTGCTCGTGCAAATCTGAGATCACTCTAAGGAGAACTATTATTCCTGTTTTCTTCAAATAAAATGTTCTTTTTCTCCTGGAAATCTTTTTTGTAAGAAAGATACCTTACAAAGGGTGTGTGGGTAATTTTGAAATAACCCTAAAGAAAAACAACAAACCGGTAAATGGGACAGAGTGTTGTTGCTTTGGCGAAAAGATCCATATCTGTTGAAGCACAACATCAATGTCTGTGCAGCATTCAAGATGAAGTTTGAATTCACCACTTTATTGTTGACATTAAGTATGCGAACAGAAAGAGGTGTGCCATAATTGTAAGAGAAAGTAGAAATAGCTTAATGTGTCATAAAATAAAGGATTCTGTGACATGAACTGCAGAATAACTGTGATGTTGAGCACACTCTTCAGATAATGAATGAATAATGCATATTAGCTATTATAAAAACTAAGAAAAGCTGATCTCTGGATTAAATGCTACATAATTTAGTGAACACAAGCATTCAATCCATGCATATAAATTCAAATCTGATATGACATAAAGATTAGGATCTGAGGCTTTTGAAATAATTGTTATAATTGTCCTTTATCATAATCTCTTTATGTTCTGCAGATGACAATGTTTTTAGTAGCTGAAAGTCTGCAAAGCATTGTTCCTAATTTGTATCTCATTAGGTTCTTTTAATTAGTTTTTCCTCAAAACACACCAATCAAACAGTCAATCAAAAAGGATAATGTATTGCCTTTATCACCATCCCATTGTTTGACATACAGTATACTTACAGTTAATCCAAAGTCCTTACATTTTCCACACAATTAATACTCAACAACACTTAATTTAAAGCATTTCCTCCACTTGGACAGCAAAAGAACATCAGAACAATTAATATATTTTTGAGTCATGTAACTCAAGTGATGCTAACATGAAACTGCTGATTGCTGACAGATCCCAGGGTGTAGGATTAAACAATATGACTTGGCAAACTGTTTCAAATATAAACTTCTGTGTGGAAGAAGAAAAAAAACATCAGTACTAAAACCTTTTTATTTTTATTTTTTCATTTTTGTCCCTGTGAGCTGATGGATGAAGTAAGCTCAAGCTATCTAGATTTAAAGTTTTTATCCCTTTCAAGTTTTTCTCTTTTTCTCTGAGTCTCAACTTTGCAGTTGTCTGCTAGGACCAAAGATATTTATGGCCTTTTTAATGAAGGACACAGCTGGAAGATGTGAATTTAATGCTCTTTCAGTCCAATCGTGTGGTGCAAAATGAGTCGTAAATGTGACAAAAACCTTGTTAGCCCGTGGAGGCAACCTCGATGACATCTTTTGTCCTCAATGTCTGTGTCAGCACCAGATGTCAGAGGTTCACATTAGACTTCAGACGTACCAGGGCTGTCTCTGCGTCAATGGATTAGGACATAATTGAAACAAGGTTAACAAGGTTAGGTGTTTTTTGTGACATGAATTTGATCAATGTTTTTTTTTTTATCAGAGTCCAAATAATGGGCAACATTTTAGTGCTAAATCAGACTAAATTCATATAGTGAGCA
Source organism: Amia ocellicauda (assembly GCF_036373705.1). Taxonomy (NCBI): domain Eukaryota; kingdom Metazoa; phylum Chordata; class Actinopteri; order Amiiformes; family Amiidae; genus Amia; species Amia ocellicauda. The sequence goes on along the minus strand of NC_089857.1, from coordinate 11,824,528 downwards.
ATGTACAGGTCAGGTGGTTATGCTAATAAACATCAATACACAAAATAAATTACACTGCATGTTTTCACTCCCTTTTCTGCCTCAACTGAATCTTCAGTTACTGTCTTAATTAGGCTTCAGGGTATACGTCTCTGTTTGGGTTGTCTGTAATTACTGTATCATTTTTGTGCTCAGGGTCTAGTTCTTCAGGCAGCATCCATAGGTTCAACGCACCAAAGCAGTTTCCCCCCTTTAGAGTCAAAGTTAATCTTCCAAAAGACCTCCAATCTACACTTGGTCAAGGCCATTTACTTCAGTTTCCTGAGGAAGACTATAGTTGTTAAACATCATTTAAGCTTCAGGTTCATTTTCAAGCCTGCCTCATTTAGTTGTTGGGCTCGTAACTGTAACTCTTCTGGGTCAATTCCAAGTGCAGTAATGCTGTCAGGAAAATCAGGATATTTATCTAGTTCCCATTAATCTTCAGACCTTTTGCTTCCCGTTCCAATTTCGTATTATACATATGTATACATACCCTCCATCCATACATGCATACATACATACATTCTGCTCAGTAGGCAGAAGTCTTGCTTCAAAAAGAGATAAAATCACACTCTCTTCATGTTGTGGAATTCCAGAGGACAAGGCATTCCTTGGTGTGATCTGTGGCTTGTGGTTGTGTAGAAAAGACATGACCTCTCCCTCCCACCACCCCCCACCAAGTCGTGGTCTTTTAATTAACTAGGGGGATTTTAATAATGCACGTGATCAATCCCTTTAATACAAACTGTCGTGTTATACATTGTAGCTTCATGAATAAATCAGTCGTGTTTTTTTGGGTCCGGCGGTCTCACTTCCCTCCCTCACCTGTAGCCTTAGGCCCCAGAAGGCTAATTCTTAAAACTACAAACAGGTCTCGTGTGGCCTGTATTTCTCCAAGCCTATCCAGTTACTGATTTCTGTGCTGGGAGTACCTGGCAGGAATGGGGAAAGGAAACCCAGCTGAGATCTTCTGTGGTTTGACGACACTCCAGACTCTCTCAAACTATTTTGGCAACGGGCCAAATTTAAGTACAACTGTTTCTTTTGGTAACTTAGCTAGAACTATAGTTTGTGCTTTTTTATTATTTTCAGTACAGCTCAGGTATAACAGGAAAGTATCTGTTTAGTGCTAAAGCCGCATCGCAAAGGCACTAATGGCATCCAAAATGACATGAAAGCCCTTTCGTGACATGGCTGCAAATCTTTCTGCCCCGCTGTAATGGCAAGCTTGCTCCTACTGTCGTACATTTCTACAGCTACTTGCAGATAGGAGAACTTGAAAATAATCAGGGCTTCACTATTTTACACCCATTAGGTGGAGGAAAAGTCTGCAAACCTCACGTGTGATATTTGCAAGGGCATAATCTGTAGCACTGTTAATTACAGCTGGCCGCATTTTCATATAAGATGAATCTTGTTTGCTTGTGTTTACTTTCCCAGGAGCCAACAGAACTCGGTTAACCAAACTGACCATTTTGTTAAAGCGTACATGTAAATAAACCCATCAGTTTCACAAAGTAACATTCTTGGTTGCCAGGACTACAGACTAGCTTGTAAGTAAGCTGTGTATAAAGAGAGCTGTAAATCTTGTCTATTAAATGTGTCGTATTTTTGTGAAACCTGCTGCTGTTTTCTGTGTACAATGACCCCCTTTCAAGTGTTTTGCTGGTTAGTGTGTTGATGTCATGTGGAGATGTTTGCTGATTAAGCCATTAACAGAGGCTCCTGACAAACATTTCACCCAAGAACAAGTCCTTGATTAGGTAGGTTATTGCTCCAGGTTGGGAAAATTAGAGTTTCTGCAAGACAGTGTTTTATATCAGAGCTTGGTGTTTATGAAATTATCAGGGTGAAGTTACCAAGTGAAGTTAACCAGATTTCCTCCTCAGTATTTATTTAGTATAATGATAAGGTGCTTGAGTGGATTCCTTATCTGGAGGGGGCTTTGTTTTGCTTTGCAAATTGTTATTTTTCTAACTAACTGACTAGATACATTGAAGAGCAGTTGGCAATCTCTCTAAACTGGCTGTATTGGAGTTGATGTTCAATTGCAAGAAGACCTCTATCAAACCTCTAAGAATATATATTTAATTTTCAATTTGAACTTACATTCACGGTCAGTGGGTCATCACCCTGATTACATCACAAGATTATTATTTTTTTTAAATGCAAGAGGTCTATAATTAACAGTCATTAAAATAAGTAAGAAAGAAAGAGAAGGAAGACAGAGGTGAAAATAATTCTGTGACAATATGATAATTTGGATCAGTGTAAACAATCAACAAGCTTTCTTTAAATTAGTCAGTTGTTACCAGCCGTTGTCAATAATTAATTGTCCAGGAGAACTTTTTTTTGGGTAAGTGTAGAGGGACGATTAGATTCTTTTAAAGTATTCAAAAATATATAAAGAGGCCAAAAGACCATGATGCATGACATTAGCCACTTCCTCAACCAAATTATGAGGGATCGCTGTAATAGCAGGCAGCAGGAAAGGTCAGTTGATCGCAGAGTAGGACCAATGAGAAAGGAAGCTCCAAATCAATACGGAAGGAAGCTGGCAATTGCTTCAGTCTTAGGGACTCCAGGACCAGAAAATAAATAAAAAGAAGTGTTCACAGATCTCAGATTAGGAGATTAGAAATGGACAAGAGGGAACCAAAACTGATTAGAGATCTCTGACGTCCACTACAAAGGAGAATTATAAGGAACAGGGGAAATTGGAAGAAAAAGTCAAACAACATTTGGGTTGCTGTGCGTTTTGTCAACAATTAAGATGATGCCAATCTGCTCTGTGGACATAATTTTTTTTTCCACATGTGAACCTTAATGTAGGCATCACACAAAGCATCCCGCTGAGATGAAACAGTCACCATATCTGCACTTGCGTAAGAGATACAGCAGTAATCGCACTGCGTGTTTCCTGATTACTGGTGCTGAGTGTGGTCAAGCTCCGTAGCTTCAGGTTAACTCTTGTTGTGAAGTACCATTATGAATGATGGAAATTCCTGGTAGAATGAAAATAAAATTGATCTGAATGGAATTAAAATTCGTATTCTGCTTTTTTGCAATGACCCTAAAACACAACCAACCAACCAAACAATGAAACTCAAGGCAAGTAGAATCCCTTCTGTTAATATGAGTTATTTAGTTCATCATAAATCATAAATGTCTTGCCTACACTGCTTGAAAAATGATATCTTCTGTGACTTGATGTATGTAATCTGGCGAGTTTCAGAGATCAGTATAATACTCAGACTTGTTAATGGCAATATAGACTGTAACATTGTAGCCAACATATAGGTTCATCCCAAAAGTGTTTAATTCATTGCCCTGTCCAATCAAGAGGCCAGCAAGAGATGCAATGAGATGTTTTAACTCATCCGACACTGTAAACACACACTGACCATATGAGCATAGGATTGTCGTTTACCATGGTGTGATAGAACGGGTGGTTAATTTAAACTAGCAGAACAATCCCCTTAAAGACAATTGAAATTTCACTGGTCTGCCGATGTACTGAGCACATTATCAAGGCAGGTGTATTAGATGTAGGGTCTAATTTGCTAACTCCAGGCCCGTAAGAACACATGTAATAATGGCAAAATCGGTGAATTCTGGAAATCCACTTAATCGCTCTAGAACAGTGATACCCTTTGGGAGCTGTAAGCTATGGAATGCATTAAGTAGAGTAATACAAAACCTCCATGTAAAAAGCTATTTGTATACTGTACTTTCATTATTACATGTAAACTTAGTATACCCAAAGCCAAACCAATTTTAAAAGTAAGCTATATTTCAAAATTTTGCACAGCTATTTTTTTCCTACTTTTAGTAGATATCAGTAATGTTATAAATATCCGACTTATGATTAGGCAGCCTGCTTTTATTGTTTTGATGGGTAATATTTAAACACTGTCACTTGTTTTCCATACCCAGGCTGCTTAAGGATTACAGCCATGTATGTTATTCTGTTTTGTATGAATTCTTTTATAAACCTTTTTGGAATTTTCTTTACTGGCCAAAAACAAGCATCTAATACCAAAGACTTTTATTAAAAGATTTAATCAACGATTCAGCCTCAAGCCAGGAAATAATAACATGTCAAACACAAGGATGCTGCCAGCTGTTTACTAAAGGGGCAACAGCTGTATGGAAATACTTGAAATGCCTTCTGCATTTGACAGCATCAGCTGTGTCTGGTATCAGATGCTTTAAACACGCTTCATTGATCATTGCTCTGGGACTTGCTAATAACTTAAGTGAAACAGTTGCTCTGGAAGTGATCTGCAGATTGTTAAAGAAAACAAATTCGAAATTAATATACTTTAGCAGTGTTACGCAACAGCAAAATCTCTGTAACTCTTTCCAGATTTCAAGTTTCCCAGTTCCACATTTCAAACTGGCAACATACTGATAATATGGCTTGCACTTTAAGCCCAGAAACCAGTTTATATCTATGTGTTTTTCAGTACAAAAGCAGGCCTGTGATCTTGTTTCTAAATCCTGTGGTTCTCACATAGTCACCTATTACATTAACATAATATATAGATCTGATTTTTCTGTATCCACTCCTTGATTAAACATAGTACAAACAGCTAGGAAAAATAATCAACCATTCTGGTCAAACTCTGAAATATTTGGGGTTTGTTTCTCATTGAAATGGATGAGAAGATTTGGGCTAATTTAATCAGGCGTGGGTTGCAAGGGTGTTTGTTTAAATGTGTGTGTAAGAGCGTTAGCTACAAAATGCTAACTTACATTACATACTATGTGATTATTTGTGTGACAGACTGCAACACTGGAATTTGATCAAAAGCAGCAAGGATAATTAATGCACTGGCTATTTGTAGGAGGATGCAGGAGACTGCAAGAGGTGTCGAAGCAAAACACAAAGAAACAGTGGGTCTTTGCCACACCGTTGGTTAATAGATCAGCACATACTTGAATAGGCTGATTAACATAAAAATGAAGTACTTTTGCTCACATGGTAAAACATAATTCTGAGTGGACCACCTGAATGTAAAATTTGGAAGTGGTAGAATTTTGACAGAAGCTTAAGACTTAATAAAGTTTATTTTGGTGTGAATTGGGGATAATGTCTGGATGTATCAGGAGCTCTTGGCTGCAGAGGGATATTCCAATTATTTAACTTGAAAAAACTATTTTCTGGAAGAAGAATATTAAGAGACTTAAATTAAGTGCTTAGCTTAATGATCCAAACTCAAAATAATAAAGAAGTAAAATACAAAAGCTTAAGCAAAGAATTGAAATGACACAGACACATCACTGTCATTGAAAACAGATGGAAGATTTGAACCGGCCCCCTTATGTGTCCTGTTCCTTTTGTTTTCTTTCTTCCTTAATTCCAATGTATTTTGGAGCCACAAAATTGGATTATGCATGAACTGCACTTAATCTGGAAGCAGTGTGGTGACATAAAATATAGCAATATGCAGCTGTGTAAGTAAAATTGTATTATGATTCATATGTTTTTGGTAAATATATTATATATTTAATTTTTCTTAAGAAAGTGTCCATAAGACCTTTAAAAAATGTCCACTATCTGGTCTTTAAAATAAATTATAGCACCAGACAGGGTTCTTCTAAAAGAAGGATTACCAGAAAGGTTAACAATGAACAAAAGGTTTATGGAGAAATATATGAAATGTCAGTGATTCTTTGACATATGATATATATGTTTGTTTGTTTTTTCAGCCTGAGCAAGCATATCAGCTGCAGATGTTGTCAGACCAAAGCATTTGCAAACCATCTTTCATACATGTATTTTCAGGTTCACTTGATCCTTAAATGAAAATCAGGTGCATCCTTGGGCAGCCTTGTGGTTCACAAGAATGCACAATACTTATTTTAGGGAACAAACAGAGGACTCCAGAATTCCAGATAAATGACAATAGAGAGAAAGTAATTAACATTTTAACATGCAACCCCCTCAAGGACCTAAGCATGTGTATGTTTCCCCCCAAAGAAATTTAAACAACAGGCACCATGAGGAAGTGCGTAGACTCAGATAACCGTGGTTACTTTTCCCCCTCCCGGGCTGCAGTTTTCAATGATTTCATTATCTCAGGAAGTTTTTACAGTGCTGTTTGAGATTTGCTCCCAGGAGCTTATGTTCCTTCAGCTCATAGTATCATTCTTGTTGATTTTTGTGTATCACCTACCCATAGCAGCTCTTAAGGAAAATGCCAACATGAACATCTTAACTGAGTTTCAAGTGGAGGAATTTAAGCCCTGGGTTTTCCTTTTACCACACCTTTCACTTATTTAAACATCTAGTTTTCCAGAATAACCAATGGCAAACCAACACAAGACCTTCAAGTGGAGGTGAACAAATGACTAATGGCTGTGCAGAACAAGGAGCAGCATAGAGGCCTGCTGAGTTTAAAATGTTGTAGCTATTTAGTGCTCCCACTATAAACGTGCTAGGAAATAAATCACTTGTTTTATGCCATAAGCCTGTAATGTTACAAGAAACTGTTGTTTGCTTTGTGCTTCTTTAGTCTTAAAGTTCATCTATTATTTGTCTTCCTTCTTTCATATTTTAAAAGGATTATGAATTTGGCATCCTGAAAAGATTTTTTAGAAAATACAATACCAGTGGACTGATTTTCTTCATGTTTTGTTTTACATTATAACAGAGTAAAATGGTTTATACCAAACATCTCACTGAATAGCCCCCCGCTGATGTTTGGTGAATGCAGTCTGCTAGTTTAATCTTATACTGTACTGTATTGAATGCATGTTAGTAAAGATAGTGGTGCTTCAACATTGTGCTGATGCAGTAATTAATCAATGTAAATTGTACTTCTGAAGGAAAGGATGCAGTTGCATTAAACAACAAACATGTAGTTTCTGTGAAATTAGTGCTTATGTAATTTTGCCTTTCTCGACAGTGCTCAGAACTAATATGTTGTTAACATATAAAAATCTATTTTTTTCAAAGTAATTGACCCTTCTGGTCATTTGTTTTTCTTGTGTCCACTTGCAATGAATGCCTTACTTGCAATCTGGATAAAGCAGTCTTCAGTGAGAAGGAGCCAAATCAAGTGAAATGCACTTTGGAGGTTTGCCTAATAACAGAACAAAATGTGCACATAATGTGAGCCTACATTTTCTTTTTATAGATCCAGAAATAATATACATATTATTAATAATATATACTCAACATTAATATGTCGTATATAAAACATGACACTTCACAATGCCTGCAATTAGGTTCCACATTGCTGCAGCCGCAGTTCACCGTGGTCGTAGGAATGCCTACAATTTTGGTTTTGGCTGGGAATCAAGGCAACAGATATGCCACAAACCAGCTTTTGGGAATCCCGGTATGCTGCACTGCTTCCAACACTCGCAAGTTTTCCACTGAAACCAGAAAGCCTGAAAACACTCCTGAATCAGACTCTTTGTCCAACTAGGTTCCATAAGGATACAATTCTTTATTATTGAACTATTAAATAAAATCATTTAACATTTGGGATAGTGCTCTGCCCCGACCCATAATTGTGCCCGTCCTGGGTCAGAGTGAGAGGAGAAGCTTGTTACTTCCGTGGCTGGCATGACTGCGGTTGGAGTTTGGTTTAAGTGTCTGTGGAGTACGCAGGTTGTAGTCTCTAGTTTTGCAAGTCTAGTTCCAATTCAAACCCAAAAAAGAAAGGTCACTGGCTGGTTTCAGTGTGAACAAATTAGTACCGCAGAGGCACGTCCAGATTTAAGGAGGGCTACAGTGTAAGGTTTCCACTCACCAGGCTGATAATAAGTCACTTCAAAATTATACTGTGCACAAAAAACATGCTTTTTTTCACTTTCAGGCTTCACCATGTAGAGCGAAGAGAATGTAATATTGGACTTTCTGCTCATTCTCTACAGGGTGTTGATACAACCAGCCCCCTAATTAAATAATTGCATTAATAACTAATTAATCAAAGAGGTAATGAGATAATTGTGTCCACATCTTGAAATGAAATCAAGTGTGAGTGCCATTGTTTTGACATCCACCATGTAAGGATATACTACTGCACAGACATACTTTCAAGTGGAAATCAAACTGACTGGAGTACTTCAGTTTACAAATGGATGATCAAAATGTAATGGAGACAAAGAAATAAAGAAATAAAGAAAGAAATAAAACTCAATGTATACACTACCGGTCAAACGTTTTTGAACACCTCCGTTTTTCCAGTTTTTATCTAAATGTACGCAGTTTAATGTCTCAGTGTACTCTGAAATTAAAGCATAGAACAAATAAACAATTGGAGATAAAAAATAAATCATGGAATCATTTTGTTTAACAAAATTGAACCCCTTAAGCTGACAAACCCCTCTAGTACTCTTAAAAGGACACAAAATCCATGTGCTTCTCTTTAATCCCATGTGTACTCTTCACTGCTGTGTTGTTTGCCAAGTGTTTGGTATCCCATGATGTGAAGCATTCTCTGATTTGAAAAGTTTGTTTTTTATACCCCCCCGCATTTACGCCTCCACCCCCCTCCGCATTGTGAAATGGGGGGGTGGGGGGATACTTGGTCTGAGTAGTAATACAAAATCTCAGAAAATATTGACAATTATAACATATTCTGGAACCAGACAGTCTACTGATCAAACCAAGACCATCCATGTTTTGGTAGAAGCAACACACACCCGTAGAGAGCTCAAAATGTCAAAATGGAAAACTCAGTTTACAGTGTACTAATGTAACAAGGGTATTGTCTAGTGTTATAATTAACTTTCCCTGACTGCCTTTTGATCTGTGATTGATTTCTCTGGCTGCATAATTGATGGCAGGTCTTGTTTTGCATATAAGATTGTGGATGATTTGTTGCCCTGGAGATCTGACGCACTTTATCTCCATTGGTACCTCCAGACCGTATCTGGATGAGGAAGAGGAGTATGGTGTCTTTTAAAAGGAGGACTCCGCTTTTGTACCGGGCTGTATAGGAGCAGCTGAGCTGGGAGAACATGCTGGTCGCTGGTTACACAGAGTGAGAAACTGTTTGCTGGCTGCAGTAAAGGGGAGCGACTATTACATGAGACTGTGGCATATGTTCGAGAAAGTCGGGTTGGTGAGTTATGTGATTAAGCACCCTTCCCTGGATATTATTAGGTTTACACTTCTCTCACCTCAGGCACTCTTTGGTTTTAGTGATTATTCTGAATTGTATTGTTGTACCACATGTGCACGTGCAGTTTGTCTTTTATATTGTTTTTAGAATTCTTAACGCTATATTTTACTTGTAATTGGGTATCCCTGTTTTGTATTTTAAATAGCTGTTATTGTCCAAGTTGGCTTTTTATCTTGTCTTGATCTATTCTTAGTCTGAGAGTAACATCTGCAATTATCGTGCCTGAGTTTTTTTTTTTTGTAAATGTTTACTTGTGTTATTTTGTTTCATTATTCACTGGTTTATACTGTATTAAGACTTGTGCAGATTGTTCGGTTTATGTATTGGTTTTAAAGTTAATCACCTGATATTAGATGTGTATTTTTATAGATTTATGGTACTTTATTTAAATTGTTCCCTGTTTGCTGGTCTGAACTTGCCATCTCAGACTCTTTTGTTATTTCAAGATAAAAGGTTTTATTGGAGAACTTGAAGGACAATATTTTAACCCTGTGTGTCATAAATGCATTATTTTAATTCTGGTCTCATTGTCTTGAATACTAATCCCTGCAGTTGCCATTGTTCCACTCAGTTGAGATCTGTGTGGGAGATCATTGGAGGTCCCTCACCTGTCTGAGGGTGGCGTAGTCATTTATATTAAATTAAAATTGATATTAACACACGCTACACTAATACACAATGATTTTACATAATTGGATCTGAACTTCTATGTGTCTTATAGAACATCAAGCAATATATACTGGATTAATTGTTAGGTTGTTCTGAACAAAACCAAGAAATCCGATCGAAACTGAGTGATCTGTGACTGTCTGAATGAGACCCTCCCCCGGAGCAGACTGTGTGTTTAATCCACGGGCTCTGAATGATGGCTGGTGACACGGAAACTGTAAATCAGATGTGTTTGAGAATGAAGTGCGCTGGTAGCCCAGAGAACGAGCTTTCAAATGATGTGCGCATTGTAGGAAAACAGTGTAACTTCTATGCACAGGAGCTGCGTGTAACACTGCCAAATAATGCTTAAGAGGGTGTAGTAACACAATATATAACTCTGAAATGTACATTATTTTTGAATTACCTACACTTTTTTTTTTTTTTTTTTTTACCTCTGGCAGTTTACTGTAAACTTTGTACCATTTCAGGTTATTCACCGGACTTGAACAATTGGGGTGTTTTAAAACTTTTGACCGGTAGTGTATATCTAGAGGAGAGAGGGGAATACAGATTACATTTTAAAAGACCTTTGAGATACATTCTCTTTACGGTTGGTTTATTCTAGTTATTCAGATACAGATTTAGCACAATTTATAATCAATTGCAATAGGTGTTCCAATTGTTCCTCATAAATATTTGTATGTTCAAAGCATTTGTATTCCTTAAGGCTTTAAAAGTAAAAAAACAAGATGCAATCTGTATTCAGTATGATATCCTGTGCTTTTAATTGGCTTGCATCTTCAGAGGCATAACTGCAGATGGCACCTCAGAACATAATGGCCAGTCAAGTCTGAGACTCCTGAGATGTCTATCCATCCCCTAAAATTATATTTCCTTTCTTGGAATGCAGCAAAGTTTTAATAAAATGCAATCTTTGGAGAGCTGCAGGAATTTGTACATGTGGCGGGGGGTGAGGCTGACCTGAACGTGAATGAAATAATAATAATATATTTATTTTAAATGGACAATTGAATGTATTGTTTTCCATTCCCAGATGGATTAAAAAATGTAATCTGCACAACAGGAAGCTTCTAGTTGTTCTAAGGGTACTTAGTATGTGTATGTCTGTTTGCTTGGACTTTCGATACATCTGCAAACAAGTCAAGATCACAGACCCTTTATTAATAACCTAATGGGTTAGCTTTATTGATACAAAGTCAATTTGTCACAGCTACAAATTAAAAAAACTGCAATGTAATGTATATAATATTTTGTATATTATTGTAAGTTATATTTTTTAAATGGAGACAATAAGGGTGAAATAAATACACAAATTTCATAAAAGATTTTAAAATCACTTTACAAAGTGCAGTTAAAGGTTCTTTGGGGACTTTGTGTCTTGTTAGCTTATATACTGGAGGAGGTCACTGTTCGGCCAGTTTGACTACATTTTTCTTTCTTCAACGTAGCTGTGAAGTTTCTGTGCAGAGCCAACAGGTTCAACCCCATAGTATGTGCTCCTCTGATTAAAAAGCATTCTAGGAATGTTTCCAATTTGGGTTTCCATTGCCAGATGTGAAATAAAAGGGTGACATTGTAACAAGTGTGATTGTATGGGCTTTTGAAATCCCTTCGCGCCGGTTCTCAGATGTAATGCACTTTCGCAGCAGAAAGCTTTGAAGGCTTAATATTTCACAGCTAAAGCACTATTAGTTCATGCTAGAAATTACAAGTCACAAGACAAAATAGAGAAGGCTATCAAGTGGAACCGGAGCACTCTCTGTGTAATAATTTAAGCTGATTTTTAACATTTTCTTGGACTGTTCTGTTTATATAATCAGTCAATTTGGTATTTTTTTGGGGAACCGTTGTTGTTGTTTATTATTATTATTGTTATTATTATTACATTATTATGATTAATGTTAAAATTAACAATACATACATAAATATATAAGATGCAGCATTTGGATTGTCCTGATGAATAAATATTGATTGTAAAGTACAATGCCTTTATTCCTTCTGCTTATATTTCCTGTTGCATTTGTTTGTTAGTTAAAGCATTTATTTCAGAAGATTAGCATTCATCAAACTCTGATAAATAAGAATAATTTAAGTAAATATACCTAAACTAATTGTTTTGCATGAAGGTTATGAATACATTCTGCTTCAGCTGTATATATATATTATGATTTACTGTTTTCACAAATTATGATATTGTTGTGAAAAAAAAGCAAAACATCTGACATCCTTATCAGTTTCTGTTATTCTGTTTATTTAACATTGAATGCCATGGGTCCTTTGGAGCTATGAGGTCTTGATTTAATGAGTGTCCTGGGAAAGTTCCAGGAAGCCATCAGATAGTAAGATGATAAAGATGCATTTATCTGATATGAATTTTGTTAAAGCCCTGGGGCTGACAGACAAGCATCTGAGGATACAGGAACTGAGATCTAGAAAAGCAGAGGGTTTCTTTCCCGGCTAAAAAGTACTCTGCTGGACATGCACACCAGGTCCACCTAATGGAACCTGAAGTTGCTGTTTTGCAGAGCACTACACTAGAGACGTAATTTGGGATGGCAATATAATCCCTATATTATTCTTCAACATAGAACCATGAAGGCAATGGTTTAGTTACATTGATGTGGGGCATGGGAGTTAAACAACCCTGCCAACTCATATCAATGAAAGTGAATGTATATATGTATGAATGAATGTATTGTGAAATATTCAGTGCAGACCTACATTTTTTTTCAATGTTTAAATTTAAAAGAAACTGCAAAAACAACAACAAAATTGTGCATACATATGCAGAATATTAAATTAATAATAGCATATTTATTTAAAATATAAATGTCTTAGTAGAAGGTTCTGATTCTAAAAAGTAGAACTCTGATTCTGAGCCCAAAAAACAAGGCAAGAAAGATTATTTGGGTTATTGTCTGATTGCTTTCTCCTGCTGTAGAGCTGTCAGGAAGTGAAATCCAGCTCCCTGACAAATTAAGAAACAAAAGAAGAGTCTTTGATCATAAAGCTTTCCACCTGCCTCTGATGTCAAGCTTCTCCATTTCCTGGGCTGTGCTCTGGCTTCTGACCCCTGAGTGAGCGTGTTACTGTAGGTGACAGGGCCGTCTTGCAGCACTCTTATCTCCACAAGACACCTGCTTTACATTACATCACAGCTTCATGCTAATTATCACACTTTTGTTCATGACGCTAGAACACAGTCGGCCAGCAATTGGAAACACGTTAAAGACTATTTGGAAAAGTTATAATGTTGGGAACTTTTGTCAAAATGGTGTCTCCTTAGAGCACAACATATCACGGGATTAATACTGACAGATTCATTAAATCAGAGTGTTCCCATTGAGGTAACTTTTAATACGTCTGCATAGCTCCAGATTTACAGTTTATTTTCAGTTTATCTTTCCCCGTTAAAACATTTTTCACTTCTGATGTGTCAGCTGTATAGGTGGATAGTGTTATATACTTATGAATTTAGGCAAAAAAATCTGTACAATTAATCATTTTTTGCAGAACGTGGACTCTACAATGGTGTAAAAAAAGGAAAATGGTCAGACTAAAGTGATGCTAATGAAAATTAAGAAAAAGAAAATCCAATGTAAATCTAATTTTCAACCACACTGTCAATACAATTATACAGTATTACGTAACTCGTTCAATTCACAGCCAACAAAAAGTGAAGAGACAACAGCCTGAGTAAACTGATTAAAATACATAATGTGTGACATCCTGGTGAAATCCAGGGGTATTCTGCATGGGCGTTCATCAGCTGTGGATTTATGTAAACTATTTTGGATTAAAAAACAAGCAGCATTAAAATATGACTTTTCAGATTCCCCTTTGAGTATCAAAAAAGCACAGAACAAAAATAATATTAAAACAAAACAGACAGGGTAAGTTCATTTCTGAAATTCTTATGTGTAAAGGATACTACGTTTTAAATAAACACACAAGCAACAGCCAGATTCACAGCTCCATCCGAGCACTTTCCCCTCTGTTTTTTCATTTAATTTGCAGGCTCCACTGAGCTGGTGGATTCCACACAAGTTTCATTTGAAGTCTCAGGGGAAAGAACATTGATCCCCAGAAAAAAAAAAGAAAAGTTCAACAGATCCTGCCTGCAGACCACCCAAGAACGTTAGGAACTGTGCAGTACACTGTGTTACACACCAACATGGCATCTGCAGAGGAAACGCACTTCCGTGGTAACTGAGATCCCTGCATTGTACTCATCATTGACCTTTCTGGGTACCTGAAATTTATTTACTTTTAATTGTGAGAGAAGCAGTAGGAGTGGACATTGCACACCATAAAAGGAGGCATTCACAATATCCACTGAAGCCTCTGTGCCTCTGAATTTTGAAAGGTGTTTTATTAGTATGTTCAGTTCGCAGACTAAAGGCAGTTGCAGAGTTATTAGGGTAATGGTTTGCTCTTAAGCAATCACAGGCCTTTGACAATGCCACATCTTGTGTTTAGACTTGAAGGGAACCTCTGAGAATTAAACTTGATTGAAAGTTTGTAAACCAAGATAAATGTGTGTTAAGTTTTATATTTGAAATTGTAACTGTCAAATGTTGTTTTGTGTGGTTGAAAAGGGTAGAAAACACAATTGGCAGCTTTCTAAGTTTTCTAAACAGATTGTTCTGTTGACAGCACATGTTTGTATAGATGAGCAGTTTGGAAGGAGGGTTAAAATGTTATTGATTAGAATTTGACAATGACATGTAGGTTATTTTCAGGTATCTTTTTTTTTTTAATGTTTTGGTGTTGTTTTGCAATTATCCATAACCACAGTTTAATTCTTACAGTTTCTGTTCACATCAGCACAATTTTGCTGAACCCTGTTTCCCAACCACAAGAGAAAAAGATTTTGTTTTAGGGCATGCTTCACTGAAACCTCTAACATCAGTCCGTCTGAAACACTGAGCTGCACGGCAACAATATAACATGGAAAAAAACATTTCTTTGCATCCCCAGATGGCAGCAGTAAGCTGAAAAGTTAGAAAATCTATGATGTTTGCACAACACAGGCCATGGCTGGAATACGTTTCCATTTGCAAAAAAGCATGTCCTTCTATTTATTATTCGTCAGCATTCCACTTCATTACTCCTCAATTTATGTAAAAGATTCATTTCAAGGAGCACCAAACGTGCGTTAATGTCCCAATGTCCATCACACTTTTTAAATTCAGATCTGGTGCACATATGCCGTCTTTCTGGGCTTGACCATTGCCTAGCTACATATTAATACAACTGCATAAAACAAACAAACAAACAATAAATAAATAAACAGAACACATTTTAAACCAGTACGTCATAAAGTATTGGACTTGTCCTATTAAACATTTTGCATAGAAACAGGTACACAGGTGCAGGAAGGGGGGTGTTGAGGGTGTGCAGCACCCCCTGCTGGGGCTTAACGCAGTGATGTGGATCGCAATAGATACGATTTTTATAAACACATTGCTAACCCTGAGACTGGCGCGATTGGTTGAAATGGCAGGGAAATCTGTAGCCAGAATAATAGTTGATTGCCTATTGTTAAATGGAGTAAGCTACGTATTATTTTCCATCAACAAATCACAATCAGCGCCGTGGTTGCTGGCAGGAGAGAGCAAGGGCAAAGCTAGTGCTCATTAGTTGTCTGCAAAATGGAAATAGGCAGAAGCAAAAATCTGACTTTTTTTTCTAACTGTTCTACAAAAAACACAAAAAACATAACTAAACGTGAGGAGAGCATCAATTACAACAAAATAACATTGCAGAAGCAAATGCTGAGCCTTTAGCAGAGAGTAGTACAGCATTGTAGGTAAGACATGGAGGTTTTTTCAATGCTGCTGCCTTGCAGAATGTTTTGAATGTTTACACTTTGCTGTGTGAAGCTGGTATGATAGGGTCAAGTGTAGCCATCCTCAATATATTAATAGTCTTCTTTATTGCTATGTTTGCAAGCTATTAATTTATTACACGTTTGTGTCAGTAGATGGCAATTTCGGATTGGCTGATTGAGTAAAAGGGATTTGTCGGTCAGCTGGTGTAGGATACAATAGTTCTCAGCCATACAAAAGTTCCCGACCCCCTTTCCGGTTCCGTCTCTTAGATTTCTACACAATGCTGAGCGTGCGTATTTTTAACTTATATGCGCAAACTTGCCTTTGCAATTGCCTTAGAAATCAAAACAAACCAATCAGAGAGATAGCAAAAATATTAGGTGTGGCCAAATCAACTATTCTTAAAAAGAAAGAATGCACTGGTGAGCTCAGGAACACCAAAAGGCCCAGAAGACCACGGAAAACAGCTGTGGTGGATAACAGAAGAATTATTTCCCTGGTGAAGAAAAACCCCTTCACAACAGTTGGCCAGATCAAGAACACCCTCCAGGAGGTAGGCGTATCTGTGTCAAAGTCAACATTCAAGAGAAGACTTCACCAGAGTAAATACAGAGGGTTTACCACAAGATGTAAACCATTGGTAAGCCCCAAAAACAGGAAGACCAGATTAGAGTTTGCTAGAAAACATCTAAAGAACCCTGTACAGTTCTAGAACAAAGATCAACTTGTACCAGAATGATGGGAAGAGAAGAGTATGGAAAAGGGAAGGAACGGCTCATGATCCGAAGCATACCACCTTATCTGTGAAGCATGGTGGAGGTAGTGCTATGGCATGGGCATATATGGCTGCCAAGGGAACTGATTCCCTTGTATTTATTGATGATGTGACTGCTGACAAAAGCAGCACGATGAATTCTGAAGTGTTATGGGCTATATTATCTGCTCAGATTCAGCCAAATGCTTCAAAACTCATTGGACGGCTCTTCATAGAGCAGATGGAAATGACCCGAAGCATACTGTGAAAGCAACCCAAGACTTTTTTAAGGCGAAGAAGTGGAATGTTTTACAATGGCCAAGTCAATCACCTGACCTGAATCCAATTGAGCAACATTTCACTTGCTGAAGGCAAAACTGAAGGCAAAACACCCCAAGAACAAGCAGGAACTAAAGACAGCTGCAGTGCAGGCCTGGCAGAGCATCACCAGGGAAGAAACCCAGCATCTGGTGATGTCTATGGGTTCCAGACTTCAGGCAGTCATTGACTGCAAAGGATTTGCAACCAAGTATTGAAACTCACAATTTAATTCTTGATTATGTTAGTTTGTCCAATTACTTTTGAGCCCCTAAAATTGGGGGGACCACATCTAAAAATGGATGTAATTCCTACACTGTTCACCCAATTTGGATTTAACTACCCTCAAATTAAAGATGAAAGTCTACACTTAAACCAAATATTTTTGCTTTGTTTCTTTTCAAATCCATTGTGGTGGCATACTGAGCCAAAATGATGACAATTGTGTCACTGTCCAAATATGTATGGACCAAACTGTATAACATTCTTTCAATATATAAGCAAAATCAGTATGTCTCCAGAGGACTAACGGTTGAGAGAAAAAATCGGACCGTACTTACGACATCATGTTATTGTGCATAAATAAAGTGAAGCTGGTATCATAGTGAGTGAGTGATGCACTGATGTATTTGCTGCACAATCTGCTCTTAATGGATTTCTCAGAGGAACCATTTCTCCACGGGTCAGAAAGAGCTGAAAAGAACATTGTAGGCAGAGTTCAGTGACAGGGTCAATATCTGCCTTCCTGTGTTTTAAAGAAAGGGAAAGACCAGTGGTTTGCACCATTGGACACCACCATTAATGAGAGTCCTGCAGGCTGGAACATATTGTTTTTATTTAAAACAAGGCTGCCTTTTATATTCTTAAGTTAGAAGTTCTTTTTTTTATCTTTTTAATTTCACCTTGACCTTTCACCCCTAGGGTCTCCATGTTGTGTTTGTGGTCAGAGCCAACAGTGGGACGCTTTTCTCTTGGGACACTGTGCACAGTGGAAACAAGCAAAGAGCTGTTTCTCTGGGACTGACAGCTCTGAGTGCTGAGTCCTCCACTTAGCAAGAGAAAGACAAATACTTTGGGTCTATAAAATCCAGACTGAAGTCCTTTGTAGAACGAGTAGCTGTTTTTCAAAGGGACTTAATCAGAAATTGCTTTTATTCTATTATTTTCCTGCTCTTTACTTGACCATTAAATAAATGGTATTGTTACAATATGTTACATTTGAAAATATAAGTACATATTTGTAGAGGAAGTCATGTACAATAAATACTAGGATTATTACATTATTATTATCATTAAATAAATACACCAGTCTTCTGCTACTAAGCTAAATCTCTGACTGCTTTTACAATGTACAACAAATCTCACATCCTTTACAGAAAATGTGCTCTACAATTGTTTTGTCCTCATCACAAACCCACAGAACTGTTAATTTGCGGTTTTGAATGTGCAACACGTTGGTGTTTAAGTTATTAATTTGTTTGTGACGGCAACGTTCAACAACATCTCCTCTCCATC
Organism: Amia ocellicauda; assembly: GCF_036373705.1. NCBI lineage: Eukaryota > Metazoa > Chordata > Actinopteri > Amiiformes > Amiidae > Amia > Amia ocellicauda. The sequence continues at coordinate 11,806,271 of NC_089857.1, read as the reverse complement.
CAAACTATTACTTGCCAAATGTATTCATGTATCTATAATTTGTATAAAGGAATGATCATGTTGGAACTAACTGCTATATCTGGGAATGTTTAAGAATTTGTGTAATCTAACAGCATTCTCAAGCCTGGGTCAAGTTTAGAAGTCCCTTCATGTGTTCATAGTGTTGAAATAAGTGTACCATGTATCAACAATCACCATGAATATTTGCAAAGACAAAACTGAACAAAAAACTGGATGCAAACAACAATCTACTTTTTTCAACACGATTCTCTCTAAGACAGGGGTTCCCCAACCTTTTCCATCCCAAGGCCAACTTGATCAGCATCATAAACCTATCCACACAATCCATTCAAAAACACATTTTTTAATTTAAACAAATTAGATACATTTGCATAATTTGTCGATTACATCACATTAGCTAGTAAGTGTATAGAATTGAATGAAAATCTTTTTTTCTACAGCTAATCCATATAAACAAAATAAAACGTCCCATTGTAGTTTCAAACAGTAATCGTGTTTTAATTTATGATATAGGTTTATATATAGATAGGCTATTGATTTAACTTGCTATTGGTTTAACTTTACTCATAATAAACTAGTATGGTGACATATGCATATTAACTTTAATTTGCATTTTATTCAAAACAGAAAATAGTGTTGGAAATAGTGAATCGGTGTAAACCCCTTGATGAATATAACCCGGTGTTCATTAACATTAAAAAGGACAACTATATGAGTACTACTAAGTAGTAAACACTAAAGGTCAGGCCTAATTATTATTATTATTTTTAATAAAACGAATTCCTATTTTTAAAGCATTGTTTGTAAAATATTTTTGCAGTCTACCTGCAGCACCTCTACAGCCCACAAATAAAATTGACCAAGATTAGGGAGCTCTACAATGCCTAAGCCTTATAATCTGTCTTTCTGGCCTTGTCATACACTGTTCTAAAATGTAAAATAAAAAAAAAATCATTTTTCCTCTGAGCAACAATAAAATGAAATTAGTTACGTCAGGTTTGTATACAAATGTGTGCCTTTGCTGATTGTAAATAAAATAGGGAACAGATGTAGTTCTTGAGAGTTTTGGTAATACTAGAACTCTGTCTGACCCCCAGACTCAAGTGACAAGAGCTTCAAAAGCAACACTATAATGTGATGTCGATGTTTCCTTTCATTTGAGATGCATATCTGGGATTCTGTGCAGACCAGGCTGAGAAAAGATAATCGTTAAAAGTGAAAGCTGATGAGGTATAGAAAGGCTGCTAAATGCAAGAGTTTTAAACCAGCACAATGCGCTCAGACTTGCGCTCAAAGGGGGGGGAGCACAAGAAAAGTATTAATTTATAATGTGTGTCAATTCAGATCAGTTCAATTGCATTATGAATAGCCTGGTTGAGCCTTTCAATGCTGGAGGGACCTGGCAGGTTATATCCGACTGAAGAAGTAATTTACTGTTGAGAAGTGTAAGAAGGGCGTATATTTTTTGTTGGGGTTTATTTGGTTTGTTTGTTTGTTCTATGCTTATGAAATTTGTATTATTTAATGTACAAAATTGTCCTAACCAAGATTATTTTTCTAAAACAATGAAAGAAATGTAACTAATTGATTTCATATTCATAATTTTTCAATTTGACCAGAGCATTCACAGTGCTGCCCTTATGTATTTCCCTAAGGTCCTGACCAACATCTGGTGACATTGCAGCAGTATGCAAATAGATGATTTTCAAGTGCATTGTGATTTCGGCAATTCATGAATCAAAAAACTCCAGTCTATAAAAGTTACAAAATAATTTACATTCAAAACAATCTTTTGAATAATTATTTTAATATTATTATTTAAGACATATAACATAATTTAAGTGAACATACTATTAAAATACCTAATTAATAAATCTGTAAGAAAGGTGTTTTGGTGTTTCACACAGAAGGGCTATAGAAGTTCACATCTTTGACCATTGTAAAACTACAACAGTTGGAGTCACAGACATAGGCTCTTACCCTGCCTAACAGCCAGTAATGAGATCCTCTCAAGGCACGCTGTGTCTGTATGTCAATTAACACAGAAAGTCTGAGTCCGGATAGGTCTGGTTTCTTGAGTGAGAGTCCTTTTTGTTGTGGACAGCTCACTTGATTGCCCCTGTTGGTTTTGGCAGGGTGACCTGTGTACACAGAAAAGGTTTACAGTCCTGAATCGTATCCCAACAGCAGCTTATAAGTCCATGAGGAATTTGTGAGCAAAGCTTCACGTTCTCGATGTAGCACTGGTACTTGATACAGCAGATTTAATTCAACTTTCGAAAATGAGTTTTGCACATTCCAGAATCTTCCCAATTAGCTCCACAAGCCCAGCTCTTGCAGTTGCAGGTTTAATACTTTTACTCGATTGGGTTTAGTTGATATTTAAGAATAGCCAAAAGCATTTCATCCCTGCATTTGAAGCAGATTCATCCAGCGACTAATTTAGTTTGATATATATTTATAATTGGGCTGAATTGTGTTCAATCATTTGATTCACATGAAGTGTGTGAATACATCTGACCACATCTACAGGCGTGTTTTTAAATATGCTGTGCTCAGTAGGGTACAAATCCATAATATCCCATTCATACTCATTGGCTTCAGATCTGAAAGCCTTGACATAGATAACGTGTCATGCTCATCTAACCACAGGGTCGACCACATGAGTTCTGTGGATGGGGGCATTGTCATCCTAGAAGACTGCAATATGGGGTAAAAATAATAATTTACTGTGCCTTCTAAGGGAGTGAGTGCACCCCACTGCTGGAACCAAGGTCTCAGAGCTGCATGGTTCTTTAGGTTGGCATCACACATGCCGTGCAGTTGCTTGCTTGTTTTGTCTTAAAATGAATGCAGGGATATCACAAACCTGGAGTATGGGCTTCCACCCACTGTTAACATTTGCTGATTCCCTTCCCTGATTTCCCTCTGAGTTCCAGTTTCTGACATTACCTTAGACACCGCGCTCTTGAAACATCAACAAGTTGAGCTATCTTGGTCACCAAAGCTCCTGCCAAATGTGCCCCAACAATCACCCTTCTTTCACAGGCACTGAGGACTCTTCTTACAGCCATGCTAGCTATAATTATAGGCAACAGGCCTGTTCAGCATTTGTATACATGACCCTTAGCATACTGGGATGTTATTTGTATAATTAGTGCAAGAGCCACACCTGTGTGGAAGCCCTTGCTGTCAATATATTTGGTGTCCCTCATTTATCCAGGCGTTTCCATTATTTTGTCCACCAAGTGTACATACTCACATAACACGTACTGTATTACTGTATTTAATCAAATCTGTGGCTTTTGTTTCTGTGTTTTTCTTAGAATAACCACTGATTTAAAGTTAATTATAGCAGGAAAACAATCTACTGGAAGAATGTGAGACCTGAGAAAAACAAAACACTGGTTGCCATGACAAGGCATTAAGTCATTTAAGTATGGAGATTTTGGAATACAACATTTTCAGAATACCTACACACATTTCAGATGAATACATACAGACTTTGTGTAATCCACAAAATGAAGTTGAAGATTGATTAATTTACAAAGGTAAATCTCAGCAGTAACTCTCCACATTTGAAGGCTCACCACTGTTACACTCCAGTGCATTCAAATTACGTCTTTTCTAAGCACAAAACTACGGACGTTGCCCTGGTGTTTTTATACTGATAGTTTAAAGCTTTAATTTAAATTAACCATTTAAAAAAAATTACATTTTATTTTAACTAAGCACGACAAATAGAATGCATCTTTTGCCTAATTTTTAATCATCAGTTCCTTTAGAAGGCACTGTGGTATAACTTCACTGGGATTAGCCTTTGGGCTGCATTGAGGGAAGCTGGGAGTTCGTGGGCTAATGATTGTCATGTTGTAAGACATTTTCCAGAAACCAGGAGACCCAAGAGGTGAAACCACCTGAGGGTATTGATTGTAGGACAAAAAGGTGAAAACACCACTGGGGATAAAGAAATTAGTATGTGAAATGACAGGAATGAGCACGTGGAATGACTTGCTCCCTGTAAAATAGGGTGTAGACATAATAAACAGCATTTGTGTTGATGTTTCTCTATAATATGAACTCTCTGTACTGTATTATTATCATATCATATTATGACACTTGTGCTACCCCATAAAATAACTACATTGAAATAGTGAAAGTGAAAATGTTACCCTTTCATTGTTATAACAAGGCAGGACCCTTTGTTACATAACCATTGTATTTGTAGCCATCACACATCAGCAAGGTAATCAATGTAACATTATTATTGTTATTATTATTATTATTATTTGTATTATTATTAATGCATATATTGTAACATCCTGGGGGCCACTGCCACGGCGCTTCAACCCCCGCCACAGTGCAACAAACTTTCCACATGACTAAAAGGCCTAGGCCCCTTAACAAGGTTTTATATAACTTTACATTTAATTGATAATTGATGTTCACAATAGCATAATACAGTATATACTATTTTATCATTTTAATAAATATATAATACTACCAGTATTTATTACATACACATTGCACAAAATAAAAATCCTAAACACACATAACATTATTTTGGATACTGTAACAATTTATGTCAAATGTTTTTCCAGAATTATTCCAGTTACTGTTACAGTTGCCAAAACATTTACTGCAAACAGCTGACATCTTAATTTGCTTTTAATAATAGTCAGTTTTCCAGTGTGCATGTTGGACATTTGGCAAAAACAATTACTTTTTTGTCTATTAGAACAGACAATGAAAATTGCTTGCGTATCTCGTGCCTTACAATGAAATTTTAAATAAAGCTGTTCTATTAATCATTCATCCTGGTCTGGTCAATGTCATGTCGTGTGAAGGCTCAACCTTAATTTCACGTACTCATTGTGTATATTGTGTGTCTTGATTTATGACTTCTCTTTTTGGTTTTCCTTAATGATTTGTATCTATGCTTGTGTGAGATAGCAGTTATCTTCTGTTAAACACATTTGGTTTAAACTCCATTCTGTTTGAGATGGATATTCCGTCTACCATTGTTCATTCCATTGTTCTTGGAAAATTTCCACATGGAGAAGAATTAAATTACTAAATTGTAATTCACTGTCATGGGGAAAATCCGACCCCTCCATATTTTCTTTTCAGGAATATATTTAAATTACACCCTCTAGTGCAATGTATATATATATATATATATATATATATATATATGCTTTGTTTTATTGACTGTATTGTGGTATATAGTATTAGAGGATGAATAAGAATGGCAAAGTTTGCCCTGGGAAAGAAAAAGATGAATAATAGTATAATTCTTTGCCAGAGTTGCATCAAATTATTCTCACCTTTCCAGCCATGCTATGTAAAGCATGGGTTTATAATAAAGGGGGGTAAAGAATGCCACACACATCCTGATTTCATTATGTATCACCAACTGCAGGTATATCAGGGTCTGTGTCTGATGAAATGGAAATGTATAAACCAGCATGGCTGGTGGCTGATACCTTGGCTATGAGGATTAGGTAGTCAGAAGCTATGAGGAGCAGTAAGACAAGTGAAAGCTGAAGGCGGCAAAGAAATACAAAATAAATAATACTAATGACCTGAATTTACACTTAAGTAGGATATTTGGTTGGTATTATGAGTGTGGGATAGTCTTCCCAATGTATCAAAACTGAAATTGTGATGATTTCCTTTTTGATAAATGCTTCCTTGTTTTTGCTTGTTTGTTTCCAAAGATGACTGCTAGTTTTCTTGTTTTCTGTTGGCAAGTAGTGAGTTACATTCCTTTGAACAATTTGTATATTGTGGCATTTTCAAGTGCTGCAACATTATTCTGTTCACCAGATGCATTGTTAGTCAAATGTTTAAATCATGTATTTTTAATTCTGCTTGTATTGCAGATATATAATTCCATTCCTTACAATTGTATTTTAGTGTCTCAACCGTCACACTTGAGTAACATTTCACAGTTGTTAATTCACAAAATGGGAATGTTAAACAGTGCCATATTTAAAAGGAGCACATAAATAAAAAAGACTATACAGTTACAGTGAATGCACAGACCACAACTTTAAAGAGCAATTCAAGCCTTGGTTAAATGTTTATCAATATAGCTTCAAAATAAGTTTTTAACCTGTGGGAATTAAATGAATGTTGATGAAAATGTTCATTTTGTAGGCATAAAATGTGATGGTCTGTTTGAAATGATACTGGTATTATAATACTGGAAAGAATGCATAAGCTAGATAATTGTTTGGGTCCACCACATAACCTCCTTTGTAATATGGAAATACCTCAGGCAATACTAGAAAATTCACTCACTAACACCATTAATACCTTGGAAACCGAAAGATTTTAGGAAATTAAAAAAACTTTATCTGAATGACCTGGTACCCTGGAGGCAGAAACTTAAGTAAAATAATATACTTTCATTGAAATAAATACAAAACAACTAGCACTTGAGTCTGACCACAAAACTCAATTGTCACTGGTGACGAAATGTGCGTGACATATTAACGGGTACCTTAGGCAACCATTTAAGAAGAGTTTTTAAAACAAAAAGTGAAACATTGCAGTTCCCATGCGATCATCGAGTCAATATGTTAATATTTGGCACGGAACCTCCACACAACATAACTGAAAGCACATGTTTGTAACACATAAAAAACGATAACAACAACATTTAAATTTATTAATTTACATATCGTTCTTTTACATTTATTTGCATCTAAAAAGTGTATTTCAAATGCTCCTTTTAAAGTAGGGATTTTAAGTCGATAATTTTATAACACTTAAACCAATTTGCAATGTCATTTGCACATCGTTCTTTTAAATCTTTATTTCATTCTGTTTGTGTTTGTTAATACTACCTTTATTTTGTATTTGTGTAGTTCTACTGTTTGATTGAAGACTAAAACAGAAGAGTCCTCCTACATTTTAAGAATTTCTGAGCCATGCCCCCCCCGACGGTAATAATCTGTCACCAGCACAGCCCTACTTTCAACTACAACTGTTTGTACAAGAATAATTTGTATCCATCCATCCATTCTGATCTGTTGGGGTGCTTCCGGGCCTGGCATTCATGGCATATCATAATTTATTTATTTTTTCATTAATGGGTGTACCTATACTTTCTAATTATGTCCTGAAAGTTTTATTCACATCCATTACTAATAAGATGGGAAAAAAAAGCACATTCCTGTACCCGGAAGAGTGAGAGTGCGTGACGTCACACCAGGACATTCACAGATTTAAACCACTGGTTCGGATGTTTCTTGTGAAAGTGTTATGGTGGACGATAATTCACCCCGACAGTCCCCGACATCAGATACAGCAGAGCAGGAGAACATATACACTTTTTATTTGAGTTTATTTGTTTAATATGCGGTGGGGCGCTGTTGTAATCTTTGAGACAGACTCCTTAACTGAGAGAAATTAACCTGAAAATTAGCTCCTACACCTTTGCTCAAATGTATAATGGTGCTTAATTATCATGCACAGCAAACAATGTTATTAGAATAATAATAATAGATACAATATATTACTTTTCATGTATTTCATTATTATTAATCATATTTCCTTTGTTCCTATGCAGATACTAGTAGGTTAAAGTAATTTACTTTGTTAATACTGTATTACTCTCCCAATCAGTAACATTGCTCAGTGGCATCAGAATGACTTGTTTGTTGCACAGTCAACCGGATTAATTTTAGCAAAGGTGTAGGGATAATTTAAAATCCCATTCTGTCCCAAAATGTCCCGGGATTGCGGGTCAGGTGGCAGCCCTACAGAGCAGCACATCACAGAAAGATGTGCGTCTCCCAGCTCGGGAATTCTGCACAAAATATCTCGTCTCTCGTTTCTTCACTGTAAGTGTACGTTTTTTTGGGCCTTAATAATGAAGAGACCCTGTTGTTACGTATCTGGATGTAACCATATATTATACACATATTTACCATGGTATCTCTCCCATCGGTGCATTATTATTGTTTGGTAATGGGATTTCATTAGCGCTAATGCAGCAAAACAGAGACGGTGAGCACATATATTAGCCACAACTTTGAGTGAGGTGTCAACTTCGGAATTGTTTTTCATGCACTTAGCATTAAAACCTACACATAAAAACTACACAGATTAGTTGTTTTGACCTACCAGCAGTACTATAAATGTGAAAAATCACCTTTAAGCTGGGAAATGGCACTCAAGTTCACCCCAAGAGCCTGTGCTTGGAGTGATACAAAATATTACTAGTGGGTGTTTGGGTGATGAAAATCTAACCCCACCCCCCAGAAAATGTGTTCTGTAATTTATGCACAGTACATGTTAACAGTTAATGCACAAGTTGATGGGGAGTCTACTGAAATTAAAGTATGTTTTTGTCTTATGTGCAGACTTGTTTTATTGCTTTGGCCCGGTGTGTTTAGGCAGAGCCGGTGCCAATAGTCAGTGGCAAAAATGTGATATGCGCCCCCTCCTTTTAAAGCTAAATTACCCCCACTGCATGTCTCATGTCTGTTTTTATATATCACCTGTGAACTACGATGCAATACATTGATTATACTAGATGTAATACTGTTCTTGCCTTTTGGCTTTGCTTGTGGCCCCCTAACAGAGTGCAGGCCCAGCTCAATGTTTGCAACCCCTGTGATGCCAGCACTGTCTTCAGGACGTCAACGGGAGGCACTAGTGCATTGTGTACTGAAGAAAAATAGACAAGATTAAGGATTGATATTGTATTCCTTTTTTATTTGTCAATATACCATAGCAATCTAAATAAATCACATTTCTGTTTTGCAGGAAATGTTTACAAAGCCATGTACACATAATCGTTATTTAATAGACACTTGGAAAAGTCAGGTGACCTTTTGAAATGACAAAATCTTCTCTGAATAGAATATATTACACAAGAGAACCAAGAGGTTATATCTACAGTCAGGAATATTAAAAAAAAGGTATCAATAAATAACATCACATTATATGCAGATACTTCTACTTACATCAGAACATTTTATATAGCTTGTGCAGTATTAACGTCCACTCTTGCCACTTAAAAAGTTTATTTTAATTTTGGAAACACAAAAGTCTCCAACAACAATCTGCACAGAAATCACAGAAGCCCTGGACCCTGGTATGGAAAAGACAATTCCAGAAATATCTCATGCTTGAACATCTCATCAATGCATAATGTATTACATACCTATATTTTCTTACAGTTCAAATGTATTATGCAATGATTATTTGAACATACAATACTCTATGTTTGCATTGTGTTTGGAAGATCTTAGGCACAGTTATGGTTGAAAGTATTCACAGGTCTCCCCTGAAACAATATTGTTCATACTTATTTATCAAGTAGGCTATATATTTTTAGAGTTTAATAGAAAACTAGCAGTCAGCATTTTACCAGTTGCCCGTCTCATCCGAGTTCAGTTAAATCTTTAGTGAAAAAGTAACTATTTACTTAACCAAATACCACATAACATTGTTTCAGGTTAAGGATTTTTTTTTTCAGCTACAACTGTATGCACTCAGCAATTAGTATGCAGGCTCATGAACCTTTTATGTAAATTCATTAAAATCTTCCACACATTATTATGCAGCATATGAAGTATGTACAGTAAATCTATGAAGTACTTTTATTTGAAGGCTTCTGTGAACTGCCATTCAGTTGGAGATAGCTTATGTTAGGGCAAAACAGAGTAAGGTTTATATATGCTTGTCTCTGTGCATGTAAAGGCAGTTAATTTGTCTGTAAGGAAAGATGGTCTGAGCATTGTTCAACCGATTACATTTGAATAAAGACAATCATCATCATCATAATATTAATAATAAAATGGGCAGTGCTTTTATTTCACAAAAAGAAATGAATAGAGCTAAAAACAATATGTACAGAACAAAAAAGTAAACCCTACTGTGTATTCTAAAAGGAGCAGTCGAACCTCAGCTGAATTTCAAAGGCTTACACAGGCATGTCTAAAGTGTACAGCATTACAGAACCGTGAGCAGCTTTTCAAAGTTGCAATTAAAGATAGAAAAACATGAGAATATCTCCTTTCGTGTTGTCAATGCAAATCAACAGAGGCTGAAGGGCTACATCACATAAATAAACCCCCCAATATCAAAGAAGTGTTCCTAGGCATTTAATAAACTATTTTCACCATTAGTCCACGTAAGCCTTATAATATACTATGTGCCCTTTTTGGGCTTTGTTGAGTTTTAGGACAAATTAATTTATTTCCTCCAGAATACTAAATTTGTTCTTTTTCAATACGGCACAAGCATAATTAAACGTATATGTGCAGGGAATATGTATCAGTCAGAAACATAGGAAATGTGTGGTGGACGTTTAAGGGGGAGGGGGTTTCAGAAGTCATCTGTATTGTACCTGTCTGTACTGGTAGATAAAGCAGCCCTGTTCAGTGAAAATGAATATCTCGAGCACAAATGAAGACAGAAAGTGACACTATAATAATACATGGGCAACTTGCCCAGGATTAAAGGAAAGAAGAGCTCTGTGAAGTAAAGATAGCTGTGTATAAACATGCATTTTACTTTAAAAAAAAAAAAAAAAAAAAAGCTTTGACTTATGCAGCTATTCGTTTGTCAGTGAATCCTTGTTATCCTGAACAAGTATGCGAGTTCAATGCAAGGAATAGTCTACTAGTTTTCTATACTCAAATGGATGTTGTGATTAAAGGTTTGATACACGGCTGTTGTATCTCTGATATGCTGTCAATCTATACTGCATTGTTAAAATGTACATGGCTGTTAGACTCTTCATCATAAACACACAAAGTCAAGAATGATGGCCAAATACAACAGAACAGGTGAAATGAAAAAAAAGGAAATGAGAGAACCTACTCTTCGAAGACAGATTTTCACTTGAAAATAAAACTGTGTTTCTTGGATAGAGAACAGATGAATCTCAGTAGCAACACAGTGTTCCTAGTACTGTGTAACACAGTGAGATTGAATTGGATTAAGTATTTGCCTAAACGGCTTATGTCTACCTTAACCATGTTGAATTCAGTAATTTAAATTCTCTGTGGAAACAAGCCCAGATGTGCCTTTTTCCTTCTTGAAATGGCTATTTTCTTTGAGTAGTCTAGATAAAATAATTGGAATTTCCATTAATACAGTATCCCTGAATTGCTCAACCACGGGCACGTTTTTAACACAAAGATGCTATCCTCACCATATGCTCAAATAAGAGGGAAAAATATATAATATATATATATATATATATATATATATATATATATATATATATATATATATATATATATATAATGAAGCACACTATAAATGTATTTAACTTATGTAAGACATGAGATGACTGGGCCTCTGTATTTGCCCTGACTCCAATCTTGCCAGGTCATTTTTTGGCAGTTAACAGCTAGGATTTCTTAACATTTTTAATTTTCCAGATTTATCCAACTGACATTACATTTTTCTTACAAAAAAACATCTCTAATATCTAAAGATAATCAGCCAGACGTGGTTAACATTAAATGAGGCTCATGTCTAATTTGTAATGGTGTATAGTTTGGAAAAAAAAGCTTCTTTCAGTAGGGGAGGAACTATTTCAAGCCAAAATTCAGTTTATGGTAAAAAGTAAAAGTAACTGACTGCTTCCATCAACTACATTTACACAAATTGTTACAGTTTCCACATTCTGTGTTAATTTCCCGTATATTAGACGTAATCAAGGACCTTCTTTACTCTGTCTATGGTGGAAAATATAATTAACAGAAAAATTTGGTCTAAACTTCAAATACATGGAAACCAATACTGTAACCTTGACTGTGTATTTCTACTATGGAACTTTAATGAATGCATTGCATTACTCCTTGTGGGGAAAATAAATGTATATTCTATCTTAAACTTTACACATATGTCTTTATGCTTAGATAGATTGATTATTAGATACTTAGGCAAATATTATACAAATTTAAATGTCTTGTCAAAAATAAAGTTCTATTTATAATATCCTTGTTTGGCATGGGTTTCACAATCAGTTTATCTGGATTATGCACAAATCCAAAACCCAAACCATACATAATTTTCGGTTAGATACCGTTGCTAAGAAACGAGGCATGGGAGAGTTTCCTGTTGCCGGGTGCCACTTGTGACAGCTATCAGAAAAAAGCAAATCAACCTCTGAATAAAAGATAACAAGAATCATCACAACCACAAAGCACATTAAAATGAAATGTGAAAGACCATGAGCTTTTAACATACACCATGTTGTGTTCATTAGAAAATGACAGCATATGGTGATGTTAATGTTCTGCTGTTTATGTAATAGTAATGAAAATTGAGCAACAAGGACAGAAGAGTTTCTGGAATTACCATCACTCTACAAACACAACTCACCGCTGGTCCGGGGTCTCACTAAATTACATAAACTCATGTATCTAAATCATTAAGCAGATGGGTAACATTATTATTATTATTATTATTATTATTATTATTGTTATTATTACCTCAGATGATATTTGGTTGATGTAGACAGCAAGATACTTAGATTAAAGTGTGTTTTCTCCTTAAATTCCACAAATGTGTTTACTTTTTAAAAATAGATCTTTCAAATATATGCATCATCTGCATTTTAATTTACTAACAAAGCATTAATTCACATTTAGGTAAAAATATGGCGCAAATCACACATTAATTAGCTCTCATACGTGATCAGAAAATTTGGCATTTTTACATAAGGGTAAAATTGCTCTTGTGTCTGTCCTGATGCTTTAAGTCTGTGCAGATCCTAATGTATCTACATCATTGACCTTAGGGAAAATATATTAAAATGCTTTTGTACATTAAGGAATAGCAATATAGCAAGGCCTCAAAACATACTTTCAACTTGAAGTAAAAACATACCATGTCTACAACCCAGAGATACGTCTTCTTGTTTGTCACTGTTTTTATAAACTGAACTTCATATAAAAGCTAGTCTATATATTTGTATTCAGTACATAATTTGTTCACATTGTAAAACACCTCAAACACTTTTCCTCTGGTGGTATTGTTTTTCAACCCACATTGTAAGCTACATGTACTGAATCAATTATTCAAGTCGAAACTTTCAAATACTGTGGCTTGAGTATTTTTTTAAGTTTTTGAAACTGTCTGAATATGTACTAAATAGATATATTCTACTTATGCAACACTGATGGTGAATACGTTTTAAGAAATGCACTGCCTAATTTGTGAAAACAGTGGTCCATACTCATAAAGCTTGAACATCACGGCAAACTTACCACCCCACTGGTAAAATATTAAACACCCAATTTTACAAATTAAAAATCAAATCATGTCATTGACTATTGTAACCTTATAAGCACTCTGTTTCTGAGAGTTTCATTTGACACTGCCTCACTATTTTGTTTTTATTTGAGAAACAGGTGTTAACTGAATATGGCCCTATATTTCCACAAACAATTTTGCCAATATTAGCTGTGATAATTAAACCTTCAGTTCAATACTTCAGCATTTATGTTATGTTTTCAATATAAAAAGATACAGCCTGATAACTAAAACATAATTTATCCAGAGTTTTCCTTTTTTCAGTTGCTGGACTGTGCCCATAAATTTAAGCTAAGTATGTCTTAGAACTGGATTTGAAGATCAACCGAACAGCATTTCTTAAAGAAATTCACATTCTGGGGCCTTAACTTTAAAGATTGATAAATAAATAAATAAATAACAAATGTCCCTCCTTGCCTGTCTCAGTGCCTGAGCTCCATCTTTATGTTACGTCACACTCAGAGAGCACGGCAAAGCATTTTAATCCCACTCTCCTGAAACAACTCTCTCTCAAAATCAAAGGGATTATGAAGAGGTTTTGAGGCAACTTTCAAGGTCATGGCTAGCAGAGAAGCCGAATTGTCCAATGGTTGTCATGCTCCTTACGAATTCAGTCACCAAAAGCAATGTGAGGGAATGGCAGGGGCCAAAACTATGGCATTCAATGCAGCTCACAGAGGACCCAAAAGTGGTTGGTTTGAAGATACAGACCAATGGGATGATACCATGTATCAGTTACCATTACCATTTTTAACAGAAACATACTGTCGTAATATACTGTGTGCATCATCTGGATATAAAATATGCCAATATTTTAATGGTATTACCATATTGGAAAATACATTTCGATGTCTGTATTAGAAACAACTATAAGAGCTTTACTGAATCAGAAAATTGTATCACTGACACCCCCTAATGGTGAGTAAAGAGAGGTTTATTTTTACCCATTCCCTGTTGAAGTTCTTTATTTAAAATACTGTTCATCTGACCTTTAATAGAAAAGCTTTAGTATATTTTATGTTACCCTTAAAACCATTACACATCTCACATCCCTCCGTTTTCCTTTATCTTTTGCTCAGTGAACAGAGTTGGGGGTGGGAAGAAAAATGGAAAGAACAGCAACAGAAAGGGTGTGGCCAAAGCTGCACGTGCAGTGGTGTAGTAGCACCTCCTACCCATTGTTTCATAAAATTACAAACATAAAACAATCAAGGATGCAGCACACAACTTGATGTATATACCACACCTCAAAAGGAAAAAAAAAAAAAAAAAAAGACGGACAAGAAATAACTGTGCCGATGGCCACAATCCATAATCCTTAGCATCTGAATCAAAGCCTAGCTGTACAATCCCCTCTACTGCCACTAGACTTATTTAACTTTATATTTTTCATATCATCTATGTTATGAATGCGGAGCCTTTCCCAGCCCCTCAGAGATTATATATAATTAAAGAGCCACCACTACCCCTGATCTCAATACTGGCCTCCAAAGAAACAAGCCACGAAAACAGAAAAACAAAAAAAAGAGAAAGCTTTCTAGATTAAAAATACATCCTTGTTTCTATAGAGATGAAATGCCTTGGAAGTGCATTTCGTTACAACTTTCCTGAGTTTTCTGAAAGTCAAAGAAAATGAGATTGAAAAATAACTCTACTTCTTAAATAAATGGAGTTCCTTGACAGCCTGCAGAGTCTTTGGTCACATCCTACAGACAGTTTCCCAGGACGGAAGCGCTCTCTCCAGTGCTTTCTCACTTTGTCTATGCTGCCGAAAAATTTGATCTGATGGAGTCTTCTCGCAGCTGGCGGTGTTTGCCTATGTCGCACTCTTCTCTCTGGGCTCGCCTCTCGATGGTTATCCTGTAGTTCTTCCTGAAAACAACACAGAGGGTAAAAGTAGACCATGATGTCCTTGTTCAAAGTTCCCAATTTCTAATCAAAAATCTGTTCGGCTTTGTGCGATACTGATTAACTTCCCCTGCGCGCTGCCAGGTGATTAGTGTAGAATCTACTCAGACCTTCTGTTAAATTTCCACTGAAGTAAATTATATTCTAACTACAGAAAACACCACAGAGGACATGCAATCAGAAATACCTGGAAAAAAATACAAAAAAAAAAACAAAAACAGGAAAAGGCAGATTAAACACAATTCTTCTTTAAAGAGCTGCAGCTACAGAATGACATTTCTTAATTAGCAAAACTGCCTTGAACTAGCAGCAAATAAAGATTAATTCAATGGAAGGATCAGGGCTTTTGAGAAGCCAAAGATGAAAGAATTCCCCTGAAGGGAACAGAAGCCTTAACCCTACATTCCTCTTTAGCTTTGTAGTTTTACAGTTCCACACAAAATGCACTTTCAATATCTGAACAATAATTTACTAGCAGTCTATCTTCTTCTATCAGTCAGGTTAGATGTTTTGTTTTCTTCACTAAAATAATTCACTACATAATAATCCCTCCCAATGGCAATACAAGTTGTCTACACAACACAATTGAGTAAAGAAAGAGCATAACACTTACTTTTCATTACAATAGGTCCCAGTATAGAAATCACTATGGATAGAAAGTATCTACTGTTCATTCATGGATAACAGCAATTTGCTGTGGTTTGGGGGACAACTCTTGAATGAATGAAACCATATTTGACTCACAATACACGTGCAGATGTTTGCCCTTGTACTAAGTCTATAGGTCCATGTGCTAGTCACAGACCTTCTATTCTTTATGTGCTTGACTGGACATTTGCTTTGAGAACTAATTTCCCCATTGTTCCCCGATACAGAGTCCAGGCTTATCTGCAGGACCTCTGCTATGCACTTCAGTCTTGGAAGTTCCTTTTCCAGAAAAGTAATACTGCATATAATTCTTCAGTGGAATCATTCAGCTCAGGCTGGATCACTGAATTCCTTTTGTTGTTCTACACCAGGGGTGCACAACATATTTTTTACAAGGGCCTGTCTCATGAAAAGTTATCAGACCAAGGGCCACACACGGTCCACGCCCATCCCCACAGCTAATGACATATGATATATCAGATACATTTGTGTGTGTTATATAAAATTATTCTACTTACATTGACGTCTGAGCCCCATGAAATAATAATTTCAATTAAGATACTATTATTATTGATTTGATTTATTTTTTCGTTTTTTTGTTCATTCATGGGCAGGATGTTGTGCACCCCTGTTCTACACCAAATCATTACATACTTTATTAGGGAAGTATGCACATGTGGTGTTCTGAGAATCAAATATAATAATGACCTTACAACACCAGAAATTAGTGTTATAAATCATTATAAACCAATGAATACACATGGCTTTCTACATCTTGCATAACTTGACATATCTTGTATGTATCAGTTTTTAAATGTAAAGCTCCATTGCTTTTTATAGACGTTCTGTGCTTTTGAGTGCAGTGACATAAAGACCTGGTTTATTTCTGTTCTACATCATCTTGCACAGCATTCATGTCAACAGCCACAAGTTTACAGCAATTGTAATCGAAGGGCTACAGTACATCACAATTTGATCATCTTATAACAAACTGGTTGTTGATTTTCATTGTTTCTACAGTGTCTGTGTACCTCCAGTTACAAATGTAAAAGTGTTACAAATGTTTGTTTATTTTGCATTAATCTATTAACATACTTATTTTTTAGATTTACTCACCTGAAAAAGTTGAATGCCATTAGCAATGCAGTTCCCAACAGAGCACCTACTATAATACCAGTTACAGCAGATACTCCTAGTCCACCTGCTTAGGAAACAAAAGGAAACTGTTAGTAGTCACACTGAGTTCAGATTTGCAGACCCTGGCCTACTACACATGTTTTATTATCATCATTATTTGTATGCATTAAAGACCATGAGACCATCCACACTATGCATTGCAAAGTACAGGGAATAAGACAGAGACAGATGTGGATGACAACAGGCATCTTATTATTTCATTATAGCAAATAGACATTTTAATGTTTGTAAGATTCTGCCTGAAAATTGTGCATTCAAATGTAGTAAATATGATATATCACAAAGCATTCAAATGTAAACCCTCAAAACAGCCTAAGAGATGCTGGCACTTAACATTTCCCACTCATACCTCTATTATAATTCATACACAGTAATTAACGAGGCTGTTAACGAAGTAGCAGGTAGGATGGATAGATCCTCCTATCTGACTTCAGAGAAGTAGACTGCTAAAACATGGAACAGCAAAGTGAAGTAACCCCATCTCCTGTCATGTTGTGCTGCTGGCCCATAACTCTGGCCTTGTGTGTTCAGTTTACAAATACACATCTGAGGGTCTTAACACAGAAAAACAGCAGAAATAATTTACATGATTTGTCAGGTTGTGCAGAGTGTTTCTCTTTTTGAGTGAAGAGTTCAATTTTCACGTTTGGCTGGATCTGAAAACTTGAGTTAATGCCATAATAATTGGCAACAACCTGAAAGAGAAAAAACAAGGAAAATGAATGTCAGGACTTTAAACAGTCTGTACCTAACCTGGGACTGCACAACACAAATGCAAGCTGCCATCCCTGTTCCTGGTGCTGAGTTTCTTTCCATGCTCCTAATTGATCATAAATAAATGTCTGTAAATAATGCCAGTTATTGTGTCTCAGCAGATATCCAAAGCAAAGCATTGTAGTAAGTTTGCGTTAAACATGGCAGATCTCGCTGGCAGCAACTAATATATTCTTGTATTCCTAAAAGGACACTATAATAAGAAACCATATTTTGGATCTTTTAGGACCTCAGATGTGAGATGCGGATTGCTTGAGGAACCAAATGTGGTCCTCATACTGGAGAGCCAGGGAAATTAAAGGGATTTTAGCCTGATTTCTTACTCATCCAGAGCCTTTTGTAATTCAGTGTGTCAAGTTTGAAGAAATTTGAATTTATCGTTTCATTAACTTAGCACAATTGCTGGAAGCAAATGGTCGCAAATCGCTGACTCTCAAAAGCCGGCTAATAGATATTTTAAATACTTAAAAGCTGGATGGATAGCACATTTCTACATTAAATTATTCTCTACTGTGTGCGAATGAAAACACAGAAAGCGCAGGCAGAACCGAAAGTAGTCCATAAGGAAATATGTAGAAGCTAATTTCTTATGATTACCGGTAAATTAACAAAATTATTGAACTATCTATTTAGTATTTATAGTTTTGTAACACACACACCCAGGGCAATTTAGAGAGACCAATCAACCTAACCAGCATCTCTTTGGACGGTGGGAGGAAACCGGAGTGCCCGGAGAAAACCCACGCGGACACAGGCAGAACATGAAAACTCCACACAGACAGGCCCCCAAGCCGGGAGTCGAACCCGGGACATTTGCGACCATTTGCTTCCAGCAATTGTGTTATGCTAATGAAAAGATACATTCAAATTTCTTCAAACTGGACGCACAGAATTAAGATAAGGTTTCCATGGATTCGTATGACTCTGGGCGAGTAAGAAATCAGGTTAAAATGCCTGATACCAAAGTATCCCTTTAAGGTGTCTGGATGAGCTGTCGTTGAGGAGCTGTGGGATGAACACTTCATATTCGAGATCTCCGTCAATCAGTGGCATCACATTAGCTACATGAGCTTCCCCTCCATCTCTGAAGTAACCCTTAAAGTGTGCTCCTATGAGGCCTTACCTCATGGGTGCCTGCCTTGGGGTCAGTCATGGCCATCACGGAGAAATCCCCATATCTGTCTCCGTTGTCATCTATAGACACCTGACCTGCAATGCCTAAAGAATGGCATGCAAAGAATGAGAACATTAATTAGCTACAAGACCCCATGCATTCCAAGGAAAACAAGACCAGAAGTGCACACATTCTGGACAGCCAATACAACAGGAAATCTCATCAGTCTCCCAGCGTTTTCGTTGGCATCGCCTCGAGAAATTGTAACTTCATCCTCGCGTCTGCATTCCGAAATTCTTGACATTTTTTAAGTATTATTATTTTTATTTTAACAAGAAAATATGACCCTATTTTTGAGGACCCTGCAGAACAAAACATTGTTATCCCACATAGTCGAACACTGGCTCACTAGTCATGGAGGTGCGTGAGTGGTTTCGATGGCACATCCCTTTCTTATGATATCTTATTGATGGATTGGGGATGGAAAAGCTGTTTAGTGAGGCCTTACGTTTCTTGCATTTCTCCCAATGATCTCCCAATTATTATAATCTGATAATATGAATACTGGAATACAGCCCTTTCCATTCAATTAAAGTGAATTCCCAGATGGGTCTAATTAACAGGTCAGTTTTCGTGTCTTTATCTTCACATAAGGTTCTGTAATTTATGGACTGACTGAAATGTTTCAGTCATGTACACCTTTATCCCATTGTTAAGCAGAGTTTTTTTGTATATTAAAATAGCACAATTTTAATATAATTCAGATTTTATCACTGATTTCTCTGGGTGCGTTTACAACATGAATTGTTAAACACTTTTGGTATTCCTGGAATATCTTATCTATCTATATGTCTACAGTATTGATTTTATATTTCGTATTTAGATGGCAATAGTGTTTTACTTTTTAATAATGAAACAAAATGATTGAACAACCAGAGTAAATAGAAATTGTATACATGATCCAAATTGCTAAATTATTTAATCACCCCCCATTAAGACAAAATTATTCCAGTATGATTCATGTTTCTACATCATTACCATATTAAGGCTGTGTGCCCAGATGTGTGTGAACTACACTTTCAACGATGTGGACAACATCCAGATCCTAACAAATTACATAAATCTAAGAATTTGAGATGGAAGTTTGGAGGCCTGTACCTTGTCACAGGGCCAGAAAGGTAAATCCTAGCAATTTCTGGTTTTATCCAATACTCTCCATGGGGATGTATTTATAATTTCTTGACTTCCTCAGGGACAAAGTCACCTTGGAAGACTCACTTATCCACCATCCCATAACGACATGCGATTCTCCAATTAAACCTGCCATTCAGGATCTGGCCCCGATATTCAGGCAAATATTCAGGTTGTTTCATTTTGGGTAGGAACTGGCAAGATCAAGAGAGTTTGGTGGAAAGTCTTTACCTTCAAAGGTCCTGTTCCACATGTGCTTCACGATTTGTTCTCCATCTTTCTTACTGTAGCCATTCTTCATCGCTTCATGAAGGGCCAGGACATACAGCAGCAGAGCGTCATGGAAACCCTCCACAAACATGTTGATCTGCACAGAGAAGCGCAGTAAAGCTTGTTAGCAATCCCGCATATTGACCAATAACCGTTTTCCTGAGAGTTGGTATTGTTTCGTTTTTTTAATCAGTGGAAGAAGAAAAAAAATATTAGATTTTTAGCTGCATGAGAATCTTTTTCTTCTTCCTCTGGTTTCCATGGGTATGGTGCATATTTGGGAATATTTGTTTATTATGCTAAATCCAGGGTAAAAATAAATTTCTAAAACAGTATTTCATGTTTTCAGTGAAAAACCTACAAAGTCAATAAAATGATTTGCCCTTTCCTGAGATTTTTTCAATTTATTAAATCTGAAGTGATAAAAGCTTTACTACAAACATAAAACACTTCTCAGCTATTTCAGCTGAGATTGTAGCACATTCAAGACACTGTTATGCAATGTGATAAATAGAAATGTAGAACTGTAGTCCTGATTCTTATATAACCACAGGCCTTATCATTTACTTGTGTTTTTTGACAGAATATAAGTCCTCTCTGGCATCTTTTCTTCAGTATCGTTTACACACCCCTTCCCCCAATGAAAAATATCTGTACATGTTACTTCCAGCATTGGCATACATGGGGAGGAAAAAGATCCATCACTCACACAGTATTTATCTGGCAAAGGAAAGTACCTGGCAGATCATAGTTCTCCAGGCATCAAGTAGATTTATGTTTATAGATCCTAATATGTCAGGGCTTGTTAATATACATATATATATTTTTTTTCCCAGACAGTAAGCAGCTTCACGCATTAAAGAATCTCTAAAATGATCCTGAACATCTGATGACTCAGATACCAGATACCTTCTATTAGAAGAATGATGTTACAATACATTTGTTTTCATTATGTCTGATTAAAAAGCGAATAAGTCTGGGATTAACTCAAAAGGTCGACAGAAGACTAAAACCTGTGCCCAGCAGGAGCTTTATTGATTATCAGATGTTCCTTTCTTCTACTCCTCAATTTAACCACTATCAAGCTCAGGTTTGTGGTTTGCTGTTGGCCGGTGGGTCAAAGTTAGAACTGGCCCTAAATCAGCTGCATGGCTGGGTAATTTGTCTCAGACTCCAATAACTCTTGTTTCAAAGACGTTCCCTCTGTGCACCAGTTTCTCAATGCGTGAATTTGGGTCTTGTGATTGTGAAGCTTTGGGTAGTCCTTTGAGTACACTTCAACACTTTTTCATGATTTTCAGGTCAGTTTAATCCCCTTGGAAGGGTGTGTCTCCCAGCTTTTGTTGTGGTTGCTGTTTTGTTTTCTTTGTACTGTGTTAATAAAGAGAACAAATCCAAATAGGATAAAATACGCATACACCGACTGCAAAAACAAAACACGGACAACAGAATCTGTTTTTTGCTTTTTTCGACATTTCAAAAGTACAAAAGCTTAGTAAAGCCTTCAAACTTGCATACAAGTGCACTGAAAGAATGTTGTACATGAATCTATGTATTCAGGCATTGTTTTCCTAATTATAATGACAATAAATAATGACGAGTTATCTATAAATACCTAGCACAAGGATTAAAAATTAAACCCCCAAATGTTTGGATTTCATTTAATTTTAATGGGTCATTTCTGTTTGCACTTTCAATCGACACAGCATCGATCTGTGCCATTATATCATACATAAAATGCAACAAGTAAAGCCATCTGAAAAAATGAATACAATGTTTCCTGTTGTTGCCTACTGAGACGATACCGCTGAGTAATATATTCCACAAAACGTTCAAGGTCTAACTGGCTTCACCCAAGCACTTTCTGTTACTGTAACTAGTATGACACGCTCAGGAACAATGCAAAGCGGTCCCCAATGAAGTGTGTATAGTCACTCTGACGAAATCCGTCAAGTGCTTCTGATTCTGTGGTTTAAATAATATGTGGGATGTATTGAGCTGGTGTGGTGGTGCACAACAGTAATATTATCTTCAGTGGGATTGTTTTTGCATGCTGGTGCCTGAAGCAACCCTTCCCAACGTCAGTAACTTAGTGGTGCAGACATTCTTTCACTACAACTCCAACCTTTCTCTGCTTGCCATCAAAATAATGCCATACAGAACACCCAAGTGAGCATTTTACAGACAATTTACTGCCTGAATACCATAAAAATAATTAGCTGGACTATGTAGTCTGTTCCTAAACAAACGCTTGAACAGTATTTATTTTCTCAGGAAAGCACGAGGCCTACAAAGAATGTATACCCCCCCTTCCCTCCCCCAGATTCATACAATGCTCCATTGTAAGATTTACATATTTGTATGTTTTGTTAACCTGCATGTTATACTTTAATGCTGTAATACATGGTTTATAGTGTGGAAGAACTCAAAGGTGTTCTAGCTAATGTCAACTTCAGCATCAAAATGAGCCTGAAAGGAACCTGGTTTGTACTTTTGTGATCAAGAATGAGGAGTAAAAGAATAAGAAGAGGCTTTCCCCAAAATTAATATTTTTTTGTTAGTTGTTAAATAACTACATGAACTGCAATGTCTGCATTATACCACACTTCACTACCATATGTGTTGAGGTTATATGAAAATGTTCACTTCGATTAGGATTTTGATTAAGTCCCAGCCCATCTCTTAAAAACACAACATTTCAACCTTCAAATCATGTTTTCAGAGCAAAGTACTTTTTCAAAACTAAGAACATGTATTATGTCTGTCTGCTACTCTATGATTAGAAAACCAAGGATTTCACATGTCTAGTACTCACATTGTGTTTGGACAGGTTGTCCACTTACTGATAATGATAGTATTTTCGCTAGCCAGTTGCTTTATATTCCACACCTCATGGAGAAATCTAACTGTTTCCCACACTGTTATTGTAGAAAAGACAACATTCTCCTGACACTGTTATTTTATTGATTGCTTTCCATATCCAAGGCACCCTGTCTTTGGAAGGAGACATGTTTCTACACTGGAATAAAGCAAGAGGCAGGAGATAAGGAAGAGAAGCAAAAGGTTAAAAGACCAGTAGGGTCCCTTTCCACTCTGGAGTAAAACGATAAAGTTTTGTTATACAACTGATCCAGATACCGGCTTCACAGAGACAGGAGCAGATGTCTCATCTGTCCTGGGTAGACATCATTCAGAGTTGTTTGCACTGGAAGTCAGGTGCCAATAGGAATAATAACAATTATATCACAGCTGCATGTACCTCCACCTAATAAAACAAGAACATTAATTTTATGCACAAAATGGAAGATTAAAATGAAGATGGCCAATTCCCCAACCTCATTTGTTTGAAGAACCTCTTTGATCAGAGCATTAAATAATATGTAATATGTAATCTGGGATAGAGAAAAGGTCAGACTATAAAACAATGTTGTAACCAGAGACTGGAGCATTGGAGATCGGAGCCCTGTTTTCCCAGAAGGTTTTCTCTTGCCATTGTAACATTTTATCTTGGATACTTCAGCCAAAGCACAGATACCTTACATAATTCTCTGCTGAGACTATACTCCAGAAATAAAAAGGGGGTTAAATACCAGTCTCAAATCTGCCAAGAGACCAGGAATCTCAATGTACAGAATGGTTTAAGGAGAGATGTAATGCTTGGACTAAGTGCAAGTTATTGCAGGCCTTCCTGGCACCAGTTACCACACACTGTCCTTTTCTAGGCAGCTGGTCATTCAAGATACCCTGGGAATGTGATTTCAGATATTTTATTGTGTTTGGAGAATGAACACAGTTTGTTGATTTCAGTCACTTCTCAGAGCCGTGTTTATAAAGTGCTCAGGCTAAAGAATGGACCCATTCATTGAACAAATTATTTGCTGGCTGACTTAAATGCTCTTCCCCATTTGGAAAGCAAGTGGGAGACACAAAAGGTTGCCTATCGTTAGCAAATGGCTTGGAAGCTTTTAATGAAACATCAAATTCCCCGATTGTAATTTTTAAATCAATAAATAAAATGAATTCAATAATAACCAAGTAAAAGGCATTCTAAAATATTTCAATTTTCATTAAAAGGCAGAAACTACCCCACACAGAGTTGTAACTACACATGTCAGCAGTAGTGGATGTGGAATTAAACGGTGAAGCAATCCCTGGCGTGCGTTTCTGGATGAGAGTAGACAATTTATGATCAAAGTTACCTCACTTTCAGTAGGTTTCCAAGACTGGATAAAAGGATATGGGCCCTTGCGACAGTGATTCTTTGTGTACAAACATATTGATGCATCTCTTTTCACTACATTCATGTGCTAATTGAAATGGTGTGCTGCAAATCCTTGAGATGTGATTTAGTAAATCTCAGGGACAAAGAAGATGTCTTGTTAACCCTGAAAAGCACATCTGGCTTTGCCCAAATGACTCGTCAGAAGCAATGTGTTGCATCCACATAAGTGAGGCAGCTACTGTACAATCCCAGCCTGTTCAAGTCTTGTGTGTTCATTTTACTGACTGATTCACTCCACCATGTCTATGTACCAGATAGTCTCCACACATTTTGAGGCTTATCAGACAGCAACCATTTTATCAAAGGGAGCAGTTCACTTCGCTCGCTCTTCAGTGCAGGTATCTAGTAGACAACCACTGTTTGGGGCTTACATGTATCTTTGCAGAGAGCCCATTCCTTTCTTACAAGAACAAAACACATTCCCGATGGGTTTAGTCTATGTATACTGTGGATGATAGTAATAATCACCCAGCTGACCCATCAACACCTATTTTCCAAACTTAATAGACAACAGTGGCATTACCTTAACGATCGTTGAAACATTGAAACTGAAAATGTGAAGTGCTCCCTGGAGATCCACAAAATCACCCTCCTCTGGACTATTACTACTGGTGTTCCTGTGCTGTGTGTTCCTGTAGTGGATATTTGGGTAGTTGGTGTGGCGTCTTGATTTTTCTTTCCATGGAGCAAAAAACAATTATAACTTAATTTTATTTTGATTAAAACTGTGTCATATAGTAAAAGGCTTTTGTATGTAATCTAAACTATATGAAAATTTGCAAAATGCACAATAATCTTGGGGGAACTAAACATGATCAATGTTCACTGGTGTGATCATTTTAAGAATAATTAGTAACAGTCCACTGTCGAATTCCTGTAAGAATGATATTCCTCAAGTCTGTACATGATCTTATTAAATAGTTATAATAGGTTTAGTGTTGTCCACAAAAAGGAAGTCCCGTGGTGTGACACCATAATGATTTTAAAATGTGCATTTACTTGGAAATCATTATGGAGAAGAGGGTCTTTCCTCTTTCAGGAAGTATAGACCAGCAGTTCTCAACCTGAGGTCCGCGAGAGAGTCTTAGGGGTCTCCCCCAAAAAAGTGAACGGGCATTTTGCATATGGTGTGGCTAGAGGGTGAGTTTTTTTTATCATAAATGTATCAAAATATTGTACTTTTCTAGCATTGCCCTTTTTGTCCATCATTTACGTCCTTTGGCGTGACACCTTTTAAATAAGAATGCAAAACAGGAATACCTTTTAAATCATTAAACTATGAAAACCAATGAGAAAAGAGTCCAGCGAGTTAAAATGGAATGCTTGAGAATCACCACAAGGCCCCAAAATGGCCAAACATTGTGAGAAGTCCTTTGGTGTGACAGATATGTCAACTGGTATGACACCATTTTAATGTCACTCCAGAGGACACAGCTGTCACACCAGTGGACATGTTCTCATAATAAACCAGTATAAATCATGTTTTACATTAATTCAAGCGTTTAGCTTAAGTTACAATGCAAGGGATTAATTCAAGTTTTTCAGTGAAATATCACCAATGCTTTGCTGCTCAGTTATGTTCATTTTTAGACAAACATTTTGCAAATAATTATTTGTTTAGAATGAAACCTCATTTCAGTTTCATAGAGTTGGCACATTTCTCAAGCTTGTGTTAAATACATTTCAAGTTCTTTTGTTGAATTCTGACATTTAAAAGATATGGTGTTCACACACTTGAAAATATCATAAAATATATTTTTGAAACAGAACAATCTCACTGCTTCTTGTCCAAATTAAAATATGAAAATAAATGTAGAGTATGTGGCATGTCATTATACCACACAAGTAAATTCATAGATTTTTAACAACGTGCAGAAAAAAATCGCAGCAAATCTTACTCAAAATGTAGTTGGAGACACCTGGGTTTCACTATTATGACAGCAAATGCTCTCTCATTTCACTTGATAATCAAAAGATAGTAAAGGTTCTAGAAACGGCAGTGGTCAAGGATGAAGATAAACAATTTTGTTATCAAAATGAGATAATTTGAAATGTTACATATACATATTTTATGGTCAAAAGTCAAATTCAAGGCACTGATGCGATAAAAGGTTCATAAAATTTAACTAAAATGTAAAATCCGAGGTTACAATACATTTGTCAGAGAATTTCAGATTCAAATAAATTATTTTATTTCAATTTCCGGACATTACTTTTTGTCAACTACCCACTTGTAGGAGCTGAGGTTCTGCATAGCACCATTGCACTGCACTAAATGACACCCAAACATTGTGGATTTAAGCCCTTTAAGGATTCGATCTTTCATATTTTCAGAAGTCTGGGTAATTTAAATAACTTGTTTCAGAGGTAGCTCATTTGCATGCTCATTGTGTGTGTGTGTGTGTGTGCATGTCTGTGTCTTGCCATTTTAACCTTTATTTGAAGTGGCAGAGTGATAACTGGTTTATGTTAGGTGAGTGCTACAGGGCCTTGCCTTTCCCGTGTGGTTCATAAACACGCTACATCTGAACTTTTCCCCTCATACACAACCGATGTGCATGACATTTTCACCCCCGGTGTGTGTTTTCAGTCAAAACTTGTATTGCAATCTATGTACAATAAATCCTTATATTATACGCCTCCCCCTCCTACTCCTATTACTACTACTATGAAATATAACCAACTTACTTTACTATCAACATTGTTTCAAAAATATTTTTCTCTCACTTTTTAAAGTTGTCTCTAGATCCATGCTGGCAATTATTTAAAGTACTCTTGGATTACAGCTGGTTTATTTGCTTGATTTAGGTAATCATGTTGAGGGATTGTGCTTTACAGAGTGGGAATCTCATATTAAGCCACGTCAGAGAGCTGTCTCTTCTGCCCCCCTTCATGAAGCATGGATTTTTATTTATTTATGCCTTGCATTCCCGTGTAATTCAGTTGAACATACTTTTTTTGTAAATTTGGACAAGTGTCAAATATGCATCGCTATTGCAAGGCTCTGAAACAGTCACTCAATTGAACTTTACCAGCAGCTATTTTTCTATGTTGAAAGTAAATCAACTGGTATTACATATGCTAGCTAAAATTAGTTATGGAATATAAAAGTATATAAAAGAAAAAAAACTTTTGCTCTATAACACATCTTAATCTTATATTAGTTTTAAAAAGTGTGTAATGCAATGTTCCCATACTAAGGTGTAATGTTCTTGAAATTATTTGTATTTTTAACAGTATAATCCAG
Source organism: Amia ocellicauda (assembly GCF_036373705.1). NCBI lineage: Eukaryota > Metazoa > Chordata > Actinopteri > Amiiformes > Amiidae > Amia > Amia ocellicauda. The sequence continues at coordinate 11,778,326 of NC_089857.1, read as the reverse complement.
AGTTACTAAAAGCATGTGGGGGCCCCCGAAAATGTGGGTCAGAAAGTCACTAGTCGTCACTAGGAAACACTAGAAGTGGTTAAGTGATTTTGTATTATCAAAAGAATTAAAGGAAAAAAAAGTTTTTCAAATTAAAATCTACTTGTCCTAGAGTTCTTTATATTGTTAATGTTCAAAAACAGATTCCTCTATTATGTATAGATTGCAAATACTGGATTTAGCTGCACCCAATCTTGGGCTACCTATGTGGATGGAATTATACTTCACATTTCCATTAGCAGATTGTACGCACTGCCAAACAGGCCCCAATGGCTCAGTGTAATTTCTTTCCCATTAAACAAAAATATATAAATGAATGCACCAACGGAAGAATTTCATGATGCATGTTTGAGACACGGATCATGGATTCTACATTGGAACTGTAAAATATCTTGCAGGAATACTTTGATTTTTTCACCCTGCTCACTCTGCTCTACTCTTCTTAAAGGCTTCAAATAATAAGTCTGAAATGGAGCGGAGAAGGAGGAAAAGTTCTTTGATGATCCTGGCTTGACACTAGCACTTAGCTCATCCCTAAAATGTAGGTGATTAGGGAACAGCTGGCTAAGTGCAGATTTCTTATTCAGCTCAAAGACTCTTATATTTATTTTTCTCATCCCTGTTTGCTTATACCTCCCTTTGGAAGATTTCTACTAAAAAGACCAACTATATGCCAATTTCCTCACCTCAGTGAGAAGTTATGGGTGCACAATGGCTGCTGAGGAAATTGCGGCGTTGTGGCATACAGCATAAACAGGATTGTACCACACCATATAGGTTCATATAGTATTCATCAGCCAGACATGTAAGCACATGCACCATATGACACTCAAAATACGGAATCTTTCACTAATAAATGTAACAACTACAATTACACATTCCCATACCTTTGAAGCAGTGACTTACATGAAAAAACACATACTTTTTCCTGGGTTGTATTGTCTAACCTACCAGATAGAATCTGTAGGCAGCAATGCATTCCCTGGCGTCACTGCAAGGTTTTAGTGGATTGTTTCTGTCCACACAAAACTACTGTTGAGAGGTACTGCAGATTTAGACAAGTTTTTTTTAGAAAAAACATTTGAGTGGCAAACAACATTCACTTCATTCTCACAGAAGCCTTCTCTCCAGTGAAGCATCTAGCTTCAATGCTGTGTAAGAATAAATTATAATAAACTCCTGCCACAGAAGCCAAGTTATGTCTGTTTTCACACATGAAAATGGATGAAACAGAATGAGCAGGCGCTGATAATGCTGGGTGTGTTATTCTTCTTACACATCTGTCACCGGAGAGGCAAGCTGGCTCCTGACTTTCTGCCGATTCCATAAGGTTGGCGCTTCTGCTTCGGTTTTCCAGTGGAGTCACTTAAGATAAAGGTCTTTACAATTAAGACAAAGGAAAGGGCTGGGTGGCCCCACATTCATTTTCTAACCTAGTGAAATGAACTTAGCTACATACATAGCTACATAGGGTACATAGGGAAGAGCTGGTAATTTGGCTGGTTCACTTCACTGCACTGATCAGTATCAATGGTCTAATATATATTTTTCAAGCCTGTTTTTAATCTGTGCCATAAACAATGATTTATTAGCATTGCATTCCTCTTGGAGGTTCCAGTGGAACTACTGAATAAAACTAGAAAGGCTCCTTTTGAAAGTAAAAATGTTTAAAGCACAATTCGGTACTTTTGCAGGTAGAGACCATTTCTTTGCATTTCTGACTGGACTGAGAGGTGTTGCCTCCCTTATTTAATAACCTTTCTCATCTTCGGCATCCCACTGTATTTATCACTGGCTGTTCATGCTGAATTGATCTCCCTCTTCAACATAAATCTTACAGGCCACAATATTTTTCTTCTACTAAATATGTCAATGACTTACAAAATAAATCTTACTCTTCTCCTGTCTACTGTACATTCTTGGGTATGTTTTACAGTGCGATAATCCAACACACCCACCTACTGGTTGTCATTGCGTATAATTTTTTTTTTTTTTTTTTTAACAGAAGTTAGCCACTATGGAACTGTTGAGTGTTTCTGGCAGACTACAGTATTATTAGGCCTTTAATATTCTTTGTTGCCCTGAAAATGCTTTGAGCAAGCAATGGACATTCAGGGAAATCATCAAAAATAAACACAGTCACTGGGGCCCTGACTGCAGTCAAGCTTTTGATGTGTAGGTTTTGTGCTTTCTTCAAGTGGGCACAAGAGTGCCTTTTCCTGTAATTGTTGCCCTTTCCTAAACTAATCGTATTTGTGGTTCAGAATTTAATGTGGGCCACATTAAATTGGGAATGTCAAGGTGTTTTTTGAGGAGTGGTCCATTATAATGGATGCCCTATAGAGTATTAATGTATACATTTTATAATGTATTCATTGTATGCCCCTTCATTGTAATGTTCGTGGCATATCATACATTTTTTGGAATAAGTTTCTGTGTACATTTGATTTTCAGTGTCATTAAAGAAGCACGTGTGTATGTACTTAACTGTATGCGTGTGTGTATATATTAACTGCAATAGAGACCAGCTCAATTGGTTGAATACATTGATTGTAACCATTTTGCATGGCAGTATTCAAATAGTTCAAATATCATGTAATTAAATATATATATATAATTAATGCACTTGGGAAAACACCAATACTTGTATCCCATTACTAATTACTTTATTTAATTAAGTCTACAACGAATAAAATATAGAGATTTTATATTATCCTCCATCAAGACACAGCGACTCTTTTTAGCTATTCCTGCCGCCTCCATTTGTGTATTCCAGCACTGGTTTATTTCAGCCTGTTACTCTATACTGGGCTGCAGCGCTAACAAGCAGGTTGACTGAAACACAAAAGCATCCTTCAGTTCCAATCGTGACTCCCCAGTGTGGCAGTGATTGTGGTTCACAGTGAAGTCTACAGCCACCACAACTTGGGTTTTTCCAGACGACTTTCTTTGCACGTGATGTGCTTACATGACGAGTAAGATGTCAGCTACTCCCACTAGCACTAGTCCAGCGTGGTCGTTAACTGGTCTCGTTAGTCCACTGCCATCAGTCTACAACAAATGTTCCTCATGTCCCTCAACAAATTACAACAAAATGCAACACTTTATTGTGATTGTTTACCTAGGTGAGATATATGTTGCTCAAGACACTTACTTTTTAAAACAGTATTTAATTTTTCCAATGTAATGGTTTAAACTGAACTGAAGCTCCACTCTGACTCCAGCTTGTGCTCGCCTGTTCACTCTGTGACACCGACCCAGCTGGGACACTTCTGTTGGAGCCCGGCTCTTTCCATTGTAGACCAGATCTCTCCAAATCTCTGTGCCAGCCAGACACTCAGGCCCTCACGGTGGCTATTAACCTTCAGCGGTCCATTCATCAGCGGCCGTTTGTTTCAACATGACAGCTCCCGCTATCCACTGTCACGAAACCACGATGGCTTTTCAATGGGAGCTGACATGAGGGAACAAAAACCCAGACTACACTGAACAGTCTCCATGAGTGCTGACTTCAGGACTGTCCGGATCCCCGGGTCGCACCATTCACACGCACAAACATGACGCATGCTGGTCTCTGACTTCAGGCTGCATCTGGCCGTGTCTGCGACCAATCAGTTACCCCCATGAAATTAAGCACCATCCACTGGACTGCTCGACTGAATCAAGTGCGGACCTGGGAAAGAGCGGCCCTCCACCGCCCGCTCTGTCTTCCCACGAGCGCATGTGCCTCACGTTCATCAACAGCTGGGATTTCTAAGTGCAGCACCACACATGCTTGATTTCAGGCACTTGAGGTGGGTGGTTAGGGTGGATATCAGATATAAGTGCATTATGCAACCATTTTCCACAGAGTCGGTGAGCACAGTTGTCTGTTTTATAAGCTATCCCTCATCCATGAAATGGGCAAGAGATAAACGTGATTTCATATGAACTTTTAACCCTTTCTAGACTGTAACATATACACTCACCTAAAGGATTATTAGGAACACCATACTAATACTGTGTTTGACCCCCTTTCGCCTTCAGAACTGCCTTAATTCTAGGTGGCATTGATTCAACAAGGTGCTGACAGCATTCTTTAGAAATGTTGGCCCATATTGATAGGATAGCATCTTGCAGTTGATGGAGATTTGTGGGATGCACATCCAGGGCACGAAGCTCCCGTTCCACCACATCCCAAAGATGCTCTATTGGGTTGAGATCTGGTGACTGTGGGGGCCAGTTTAGTACAGTGAACTCATTGTCATGTTCAAGAAACCAATTTGAAATGATTCGACCTTTGTGACATGGTGCATTATCCTGCTGGAAGTAGCCATCAGAGGATGGGTACATGGTGGTCATAAAGGGATGGACATGGTCAGAAACAATGCTCAGGTAGGCCGTGGCATTTAAACGATGCCCATTGGCACTAAGGGGCCTAAAGTGTGCCAAGAAAACATCCCCCACACCATTACACCACCACCACCAGCCTGCACAGTGGTAACAAGGCATGATGGATCCATGTTCTCATTCTGTTTACGCCAAATTCTGACTCTACCATCTGAATGTCTCAACAGAAATCGAGACTCATCAGACCAGGCAACATTTTTCCAGTCTTCAACTGTCCAATTTTGGTGAGCTTGTGCAAATTGTAGCCTCTTTTTCCTATTTGTAGTGGAGATGAGTGGTACCCGGTGGGGTCTTCTGCTGTTGTAGCCCATCCGCCTCAAGGTTGTACGTGTTGTGGCTTCACAAATGCTTTGCTGCATACCTCGGTTGTAACGAGTGGTTATTTCAGTCAAAGTTGCTCTTCTATCAGCTTGAATCAGTCGGCCCATTCTCCTCTGACCTCTAGCATCAACAAGGCATTTTCACCCACAGGACTGCCGCATACTGGATGTTTTTCCCTTTTCACACCATTCTTTGTAAACCCTAGAAATGGTTGTGCGTGAAAATCCCAGTAACTGAGCAGATTGTGAAATACTCAGACCGGCCCGTCTGGCACCAACAACCATGCCACGCTCAAAACTGCTTAAATCACCTTTCTTTCCCATTCAGACATTCAGTTTGGAGTTCAGGAGATTGTCTTGACCAGGACCACACCCCTAAATGCATTGAAGCAACTGCCATGTGATTGGTTGGTTAGATAATTGCATTAATGAGAAATTGAACAGGTGTTCCTAATAATCCTTTAGGTGAGTGTATATAATGTTAAATGTGAAATCATATTTAGTTGATGTTAGTGTATCATACCATTCTAAAACAGTTAAGGCTGCTTGTCTTGGTATGAAGTTCAGTTGGAGCAGTGACACGAGTAAAAACATATGTGTGAATGTTAACATCAAAATGTTGTGGAATAGCAATCTTTACTAAAATAGGGATGTTAAATGTCCAAAGATCACCAACAAAACAGAGAAGTCACAAAACTGTGCCGTGAGACTTACGTACATTATCACCTTGATCGTCAATTCCTGCTTTCTGCAGTGACTTTTTCATTTCCATCGAGAAGTTCTCGAACTCCGGTTTGACAGACCTCAGTAACGTCACGGTCTTGAGGGCAGCGTATGCCTGCTTCGCTTCGGCGTCAAATTGGTCTCCTCTCTTCCAGGAGCCGTTTCCTGTTGTAGAAATTATATAACAATGGTTCTGTATTGAAGGTGAATAACCAAAACGCTGTCCGTTTTAATAGTGAAATTCATAAACAGCACGCTTTCAATCAGAATGTGTTACAGGATCCTCTGAGCAAAAGAGGATTACTGTGCATTTGGTAATTGTACTGACAGTAATTATTATTATTATTATTTTATTTATTTTATTATGGTCTAGATGCATCAGAAAAGGGTGTAGCCCACTGAAATCCTGGTGTACATTCAGACAAGACATATTGCAAGATTAAAAAACTACAAACTAGGCTAGTTCAACAACTTCTGGCATGACTTAATTTCACCAAATCCTTGTGCATTGTTATATTATATATAATACAGGCAACATTAAACTTTTGCAGGCACATTTAATCTATTGTAGATAAAGCCAGATAAAATTATCTTCCAGTAAGTTTCCATTAAAAATAAATCATGCAAATAATGGAAAAGTAACTGTAAAATTTGTGTTTCTCCCCCAGAAAGATTTTAGCATCATTATTCAAAATATAATAAAGCAATGAAAACCAATTTCAAAACATCTATTTCTTTAAAAGACTTTCGCGATTTTGTCAAGCAGTAAAGCTAGCCAGGATTTTTAAGAGATAGCTACCCCATCTCCTACAATATAAGCTTGTAAATTAGTACATCTTTACCTTAAGGCATTCTCACACAACGTCTATGAAACTACTTATTTTGTAAGCAATGAAAAACAAAAACAACCCCCTAAAAAACAAGCAATTGCAGATGCATCACTAACAAGAGGGGACATTTTTTTTACTTCTCCTACAAAAAGAGTGCTAGTATGTATGTCTTACCATAAGATGAAGAATTGAAGAGATCGATGTTAAAGAAAATATGATTGCCATTGGTCATCTGCCTTCGATGAGCTGCAAGCATGATGTCTCGAATGCTGTCACTGCCGGCACACATTATGACCACTGGAAGACAACGAAATAGCTCTCTTAGACACTGCACAGATATGGAGGGCAAAACCAGAGCTCACCGGTGTAACACTGTACAAAAACTAAAGAAATATGTTTTAAGAGGTTTGAAATTTCACAATGGCTAGAGGAAATTATGACAAGGAATATGATATTGCCAGTGCTGGACGGGGACATTTGGCATCTCATAACAATGTGAGCTTTGACTGCCAGACTATGAAAGGTCTTCAAAGGTCTTAGTGTTGGATGATGTACAACAGAAAGGACATAATTTGCAGAAGCAGGATACTTCTAAGAAGCCTACTTCATGTACAGAAGTTTACAAGAAAAACAACAGTTCACACCTGCTGGACTCCAACGGCATAGTCATGTCAGATACTCACAGGGCCTGAGATTCACAGTTTTTAATGCCATTTCAAATATCTGCAACTCACCCACAGCAGCAGAGCTACAGAGCTTATTTAAGACCCTCCAACACACATTTCAGAGTGCCCTGACCTCTCTCCCACACCAAGCATACCTGTAAAATCCCTGCACTTAACCTACAGGAGAATTCCCATTAGCAATAATAACAGATAAGCTGAAATGGCAGTGAAAAATAAATCTTGCACTGGAATTGCTTTTAGTGACTGAGCGGAACAGATTACCTAAAGGTGTAAATCAATGGCAAACATGCAGCTCATGTACTACCGCGTAAGTCTAATAACTTGTCTTTTAGAATGTTATGAAATCTGGTTGTCAATCTGTGACCCTCAAATTGCACACTGAGAGGAGGAGAAGGAACGTCTATAACGTACTGCTAACATCTGAATTACTGTCAGAGTACTACAACAACAAAACCAACAACATTAACCATTGTTACGATAGCAGTGAGTGCTCCCTTAAAATGCTAAAATATCAGGCTTTCAGCCTTGCTGGACTTGTTTATTTTTAAAGATATTGTGTAAATCCTTATTATCCATTACATATTATTCAATATATTATTATTATTATTATTATTATTATTATTATTATTAACTTAATGCAACACAGTATTGCCAGAGAAAAAAAATACAAATTTCATTGTACCAATTTCAAGGACCTGAAATGATGTCTGCTCTTGTATTATTTAAAGGAAGGTAGTAAACATGTGTGGTTTTACTAATCATGTGCATCTGATACCTGTGGCAGGAAATACAAAGTTAAAACAAATGTCTTTAGTGTGAAAGCCTTTTTCTTATCATGTGTTAGTTTGTTTGTCTCCTAAGAGAAGGAGATCCAAGACAGGCGATGTTCTCCACACGGTCTCCTGTTGCTATAGCAGCCTCCTGAAATATCTTCACCTGAGAAGGACACACTTCATCTTCAGTATTTCCAAACTACAGCACCCTTTAATTATGGAGAGCCCAACACTAAAAACCCTGTTTCGATTGCTGACGGATTCCAATGGGGTAAAACTGAAGCCAACAGTATTTAAAAAAATCTAGATTTTCCCTCTCTGTAGGGCACTGATGTTCGTTACAAATTAACTCAGGAATGGAAAAAAGCACACTATATGCTTATTATGGGTTAAACTGCAGTTAATGTACCCTTAGGTGACTATAAAAATGTACTGTAAGTGTATATGCAAATAATACCAGTGTACTGACATGTCAGTTATCGCTGTTGAAATCCTAATCTGTCCAGGTCTGTTTCCATGGTAGGGGAAGCCAAGTTCTCTGAAAGGAAGCCTAATGCATCCATTCTAAAGCTCTAAATCAATGCTGCTGTTGATTTTTGTTTTGAACATTTAAATTAAAGCTTTCAAGCTTTTTAAAGTTAATAAGTAATGTCAGAATTTACATTATGAATTTGCTTCACAGCTCAGAAGTAGATGCTAAATATAATGTAACTTTTAAGATGTTTATCTGTACGCTCTCATGAAAGGCTCTCTGTAGGAAGACATCGAAATTGCACAGAAACAACCACCACCCCCCACCCCACAGCATCTTTTTGTTTTTATTTATTGATTACAACTCCAAACTCATTTTGACTTTGTATTGTGCATCTGTGAACCTTTGAGCTTGTAGATCCCTCAACAGCTATCCTCTTGATGACTGTAAATTGTATTTTAGTGCTTTATTATCATGAGATGCTGCAGGACACGTGTGTGTATGTGTGTATAGATATACAATCCTAACATGAAAGATACTTCTGCAAGTGAAAATTATTTCAAAAGGGTACATTACGAAAGCCAAAAGACGGATCAACACTGCTCAGCTATTCTGGATGGTATCCCACACCTGAACATAAAGATATTTCACTCTCCCACACATCCTCTGATGAAAATCATGTATATCAACGTGTAGGAACATTCTGTTGCTTGAATTGAATTATGGTTGTCAGCAGTACTTCTGAAATCACTCAGTATGTGTCCCCATTGTAATGCTAACGGGGCCCAGCTCATATGCCTGCCTGACTCTCCTGGGTCTGAGTTGCCGGTCTGAGCCTGGTGTAAACCAGTTGTGAAAACTCAGGAAGGGCAGCTACAGTACAGAGACACAGGTTCTGCAGGCATCAGGACTGTACAGAGCACACGAGTCAGGCGGGGTGTGAGAGTGTGCCTCGCCTGCTTGGAGAGGTCTGTGCAGGTCACCCCGTTCAGGAAGCAGTGGGAGTCCTGCACACCTTGCTAGCTACCACCAGTTTCCTTGGTAACCGCCAACCAACCATTGTTGGAAAGTGCCCATTCTGTAGGGATTTAACAAGATCCCAGAGATTACAAATGCTCAAACAGCAGGAGGAATACAGCGGTGTATTAGTTTTCCAAACATGAACAAGAAAGGTGTTCCTTACAGAAAGTTTTTAAATCAGAAGCTGTGGTTACATGCTTAATGGACTACTGTGATTTCAGCATGCTTTCCATAGGTGAATATCACTGACATTGAATACTTAAGGATAAGACTGAAATGCATTTACTATTTAATCATACATCAAACAGCTGTTTTATGGTAGAATGTGTGAATTCCAGATCCACGCAGACTGCATCTATGACTATGACCTTTCTGAAGGATCACACATGCATGCAAAGTCTCTGCGGTTCAGACTCAAGCAGGAAAGCTATATTCTAGGAGCTGTTAAAGAGTACAGTCCATTGTCACATTTTCAGAACAGTTTCTCAACCTTAAGAGTGTCATGAATTTGGACTCGTCTTTGCTTGATCTAAGGTGTTTAGGTATTTTCTTGTCAAATTCTATCAGAATAAATATTAAATCCACTGTGTGCTGTCCTTCAAGTTTGTGGGATATTACTGCCATGAACTGTAAGAGTCCAATTTCACTCACTTGTTTTTAGGGAGACTTTTATGTAATTGGCTGTGGTAAAAGTGGAAGGCCATCTACATGCTGCTTTTGCTTCCCTGTGTAGATTTCTGGGCATATAATGTCTGTCTGCTTGGTATTAACCCAACATTATTTTGCTCATATAGGCTATTTGACCTATAACTGGTTATATCTGATTTATCATTGAACTATCTTGCAATGTTGTTAATCTGCGCTTAAATTAAGCTGAGGTGTGTATGCTGTACAACAAATCTTGGAAAAATAAATAAAATGTATAGGAGCTATTTAATGTAACTTTGGGAAACAAACACACTAACCAATGTTCATGCAGTTACAAGGCCTATAGAATGAGCCCGTTTGGGTGATGTCACTTCCTCTGGATGTGCTGTGATAACAGATGACATATGTGTAATCGCTTTATTCCATTTGCATGCTTTGTTGTGTGCTTCGGAGTGTTCTGGAGTCAGGCTCTGTCAGGGCATGGAGTACTATGTGAGCGCATAGGAATGATAATGGAATTTCTTGAATGCGGAACTATTCCAAATATTTTTTTTGTCAGGAGTCATAACTTACATTCTGCCCTTAAAGTGTTTCATCAAGAAAAATAAAAAAACTTTAAGCTATTAAATTGTGACCTTTTTTACATACCAGTCTTTAACATTGCAAATGATTAAATATCTGAAAAAAAAAATCAAATTGAAAACTTATTTAGAAAATATTTGCATAATACTGTCAATATCTGCTTCATACAGAACGTGCCTGAAATAGAGAAGCATACCAGATGTCTCCGAATGTTTCAAAACACAGTGCCACATGTTTAAAATGGTGGACTGTGTACTTCATGGATATACATAGAAATTGTGTATACTGCAATGCACATTGTCCCAAAGGCCTGTGTCAGTACTGGCTGTGTGACAGCAGTACAAGACATATAGAATTAGTGTTATCTTTTGTTCAGATCTTGTTCCTAATCCTGCCCTACCAGTGTCCCAGGCTACAGAGCTGTTTAACCTATAGTTACCTCTTTATATCCTCACGGTAAACTGCAACACTGATTGCCCACTAGTATTTTTCATAGAACAGTACAGAATATACCTTTTGGTATGTATAATATATGCTAATGTATTCAGTAGCAATGTATATAGCAATATATGTTAATGTAAAACCGTAACTATTATAACCACAGCTCTCCGGCCAGCTAGCTGGTCATCTGTCACGATGATCTATCGCAAATACTGACATGGCATTTCAAGCCTAAAGTTCTCGTCTCCTTGCATTAGAAATTCAAGACAAATCGGGAATATTAATCTGTAGAAATAGCACTCCATACAATGGCAATACATCACTATTCGTTCTGTTGTTCAGTGATGATTCCCCCAAACTCACAATTTCCCTAAACACTTAAAGGAGAACTCTACCGAAAATCCATATTTTCTCAGGTTAGTCTATAAGTAGAAACATATTCTATGGAGTGAGTTTTTCATGTCCAGCTCATTCTATGTACCAGAAATCAGAGATCGAAAAATATACTGTGACATCACACGAGTGCTAACTCTGGAGGTGCTTTGCTGGAAGTCAATGGAGAAAATCAGAAAAGTCACGAAAATCATAAAAAAAAAAAAACTTTATGCAAGTTCAATGACCCCATTATCCCATCAAACAAAAGTAGGTGCTTTCAAAACCTGCAAGTCCCAGAAACTCATTTACCAGAGGTTGGTTCAGTCTCTGAAATGAAGATAATTTACTTGCTTTATCTTGACAACTTCTAGGACTCCTAGAAACATTGATTTTGACCTTACATAACTACCCCTTTTGTGTCCTTCATCTCTGTCCATCTGGATATCAACAGATATAACATACGGATTATATATTTTTCCCACAATATTTGCACGGTGCTCTTTTCCACGACGCTTACGTGTCATCATATGTTGGGGGCAGCCCTTCTAAAACTGAGACCCTTTGCGTGTAGGAACTTAAGAGAGCTGCTTTTGATACCAGGAGCCCCAGTTCTGCAGCTGCCGTTCTGTAGGCTGTATCTTTATTTTGATAATGTAAATGTTCTGTAAAATGTATTATTTACCACACATCTGACAACTAGCACATAGTCTGAGATACAGTAACAGCTCAGGGAGTTGCTGAAGCTGTGCCACTGAAAGTAGGTTTACAGATAATAAAATAAGGATATATTAATCTTCCTTCATAAGATTTAAAAACACCAAGTACATAGGAGTATCCTTCTACATCAAATTTAATAAAAGCAACAATATCTGACAGTAATTCGAATAGGACTAAACTTCACATAAAAAGGTGAGGTGCACAGTCCTTGAAGGTTGTATGTATCCTACAAATACGGGTTCAGTGCAAAGTACTACGTGGTAAGGAATCCAACACAAATGAAACTGCAATTGACATAAAGTGATCTCAGCAAAGTTATTTAAAACCAGGACACTCCTTGTAACCGACAGCAAGCTTGACTTTCATGTGTTTCATGTGTCATATTTGCCAGGCATCATTCTGGCAACCTGGCTGAACATAGCATGCACTTCAAACACATAATGAAAGTCCATGAAGGACCATAATGATTATTAAAGGACATAATTATTTCCACATTTCTTAAACATGCACAGCAACAGCCCGAGCCCCTATTAGGCATGTAAGTTTAATATAATAGGATTATAATAAAGTAAATTCCTATTTTCCAGAATCATGGTATGAGAAAGTGCGTAGAATGTCACAGTTCCTCTCAAAAGAGAAATATGAAATAGCACAGTACAGGATTCACACACATGCCAAATAAATAACGCGTGTTGCTATACATGCATACGTTCATTCCATTAAACACACAGAGCAATGCCCGTTTGTGTGCGTGTGTTGGTATTGTAAATGCAAACAGTGGACCAAACGAAACTTCACACCGTGGAAATGTACCGAGCACAACCGCAGCAGCGACACCGGCAAGTGCGTCGATTGAGCGCAGACAGCAGCAGCAGCGCAGCCCCTTCCCAGTGCGGTCGTCTGGAAGCGCACTGCTGACAAACCGGCGCAAACAATGCACACGTACACGCCGATCTCGTTTTAAAAGGATGCACTGCACGCAATCGTTTTTAACGCAATGGCTACAGACTTCAGTGTAAGAGTTCAAAGCGTCACCATTGATCCAGTCCCCTCTGCGAGACCCCTAGGCACACACGACGCCGTGACAACATAAGCAACTACAAATGCATGTTGTCACAACGTTGCATTTCAGCAATGCCGCGCCATTTCTGTAACGTTGCTGCAATGTCCAATTGTTACCTGGGCGTATATTGACTAGCTCCCCCGGCTGCACTGCGGAGTCCTAAAGAGCGCATCCACGCTGCGGAGCGCACGGCTTCTCTAGTCCTGGGTAACCCAGTGCTACTAGTGTACACAGACCAGGACTAGGTTAACAGGGCTGTGACCGAAACCAGCCCTGCTGTCCACTCAACATCATTCATAACGTAATCCGTGTGGCGCTGAAGTCCAGAAAAGTTGCTCGTTCTCCAGAGACGCATAAGTTGCTGAAGTGCGCAATGGCTCTGCTAACCCCAGACACGTGTGTGTATGCGAGGCTGCCGCCAATTCAACAAACGGTCCCATCCCTACCTTCATTGTCGGAGATGTACCTCATCACCTCGTCCATATCCACCCCGTCCTTGGCATGGAAATCCACATGGGTCAGTTCACGGCCCTCCGAGCTCAGCAAGGTGTAGACGCCCTCCAGGGTGAAGAAGCAGTTGCGCTGCTCCTTGTCGTCGTCGAAGAGCAGCAGCGTCTTCTTCCAGCTGAAGTGCTGGTACATGGCGGAGAAGGTCTCGGCCATCTTCAGGTACGAGGGGGACACCCGGGTCAGGTGCGTGTACTCCGTGAGCTTGTCGCTGAAGCCGGTGGCCAGGGCACCTGCCGAGAGGACGGGGATGCCCCAGTGCGACGCCAGGCGGATCACCGGCGCCGCCGCGTACTCGCACACGGGTCCGAGGATGACGTCCGGCTTGCTCTGGAAGGAGCGGTCCACCAGCCTGAAGAGCGCCTCGTTGGCGCAGTCCGAGTCCTCGTAGTGGACGCTGAAGCGGAGGTCTGCGCGGAGCCGCTCGTCGCTCCTGATCCGGCCCAGGGCGTACTCGACGGCGGGCCGGACCCGGGGGATGGAGAACATGTAGGAGTTTTTTTGGGGCAGGATGACCAGCACGTCCACTGCGCTGTCCTCAGTCTGGGCACCGGCCCTGACGGGCGGCACGGACAGCCAGACGCACAGGCAGCAGGGCAGCAGGCGCAGCATGTTGGGGCTCAGTGGCAGCAGCTGCTTAAGGACTGGGGTGTGGGGATGCGCGGCTGCCGGGCTCGCAGGCTGGAAACTTGTCTGAAGTTTGTGTTGGAAGTTTCAGTGCTGCTGGGACTGGCACTGCTGACCCGCTCAACGTGTTTAAAGAGCCCGTCTGTTTGCCCGCCTCATGCTCCCGGTTCCCCGGTAATTCCTCCTGTTTAAATATGGTCAGCGCCCAGCCTGCCGCCGGGGGGGCCGGGGAGGACCGAGCAGCATCTCCGTGATGAGCCCCGCGTCACCACCGCCTCCTTAAAGGGCCAGCGCCGCGGCTGGACAGCGGCTGGGCCGCACTGCAACAAACGAGCCGGGCAAAGAGGCACACGTGTGACACAGTGTTGTAGCTCATCCATGTTACATGAGTATTATTGTTGCTCAGTCATTCATCCATTTATATATATATATATATAGTGTTCAATGAACTCTGACTTAATGTAAAACATGTTTGTTAAATTGAACACTGTCCGAGTTTCGTGCATACTGGACAGTGCAGATGCGACTGGGCAGTTATTTGTGCTTTAATTTACTTGGCAGTAAATAACTGGATAACACTTAAATTGCCCGACATTGTGGCCGTATGTAAAGCATGCGTAGGAAAAAACCTGACCTTTATCACATACGTCTATATTCATCATGGGTTTTCTTCCAGTTCGTCACAGACAGCTTTTGTAAACTGAATAAAACAGACTATTGAATGTCAACGTATCAGAGCGCACAGATGCATTTAGGGCTTTTGTGGACTAATTGTGAGTTTATTGTTTTGGGGGAAAAGTGTAGGTAATTGTTCCATTGCAAAAGGGCATCCAAAATACAAATCTATACACGTTTGAAATGTAAGTATAAAATGCAAACAAAACACTGGTCGTTGAAAAATGTGTCCTGGAATATAAATTGATTTATATTACCTGAACATATCACAGTTGCCTTTAGCTCATGTCCTTGTTAACTGCTGTTGGTTGTGTTTTGTGTGTGTTTCTTGTTTTCTGTTTTAATACAGTACATTTTGTGTTTGTTTTCATAATGCTATCGATAGTTATTTGTATTCTATTCTTTACCATTGCTTTATAATGTAAAGTATTATTATTTACAGCGTGGACATGACTTTAAAATAAGTTTTGAACTTTTTTCCCATGGGAGATGTGGAAGCCCTTTTGTAGAGCGCCCCCTGGTGCCGGACCATCTTCATGACCTTACGCTTTCTCTGCTGTGTTCTTCTGGGTTAAGAGTAAAACGAAAACGAGACACAATGTTCAGCTGCAGGAACACCTTTTACCTGCTACTTGTAAGTGATTTTCCCATATGTGTTATGAAAACAGTTCTCCACATCTGTGATGATCAGCACAGATCAATTCACAAAGCTAGTTAGAAGTATGATTTTACAAATTGATTAATTTACGTTGTTAAATACTTTCCTGCTATTCAGTGGTATTTATACTAAAATTAAGGACTAAAGGGGAAACTAATGTTTAAGCGTACATGAAGTGAATTTATTTTCTGTTCCACTGCCGTTCTCAGGGGCTTCAGTGTCTTTTGGTTTGCATTTCAGTTTAACCCTTGTTTGCTTAATTCTTCTAATGATTAGCTTAATTAAAACAATTAGGTTGTTAAGAGACAGGTAAACTCCTGAATTGTCCCCTGGGAGCCGTGCACCCTTGTTGACCTCCTAATAACAAACACAAACACAAACATTTATTACACAAGCAAAATATGTTCCAATTCAGTGATGAACTTTTGTAACATAAGCAAAAATCTGCACAAGTGCCTTGTGAGCTCATTATATTAGCCCTGGGAAAGATGAACATTAAGCTGTTATACATTTTTGTCAAGATCATGTTCAGTGTTGTTATTTTGTAGCTAGTGTAATTTATCTGAGTGTACTTCTGGAGTTTTTCAGTTCTCAGGCTACATTTAAAACTATGACGTGATTAAGGGAGGTAATATTTCATTTTTTGGCCAAATCTGTCACACAGATCTTCACTCTGTACGTCTTTAGCTAGTTTACATTTACCCTCTCCTAATTACATGAATCGGGCAATTTGGAATATTATGCAATTACCTGAATTCTTCCAAATTCTAGGATATTGGACACTTTGTTTCTTTATTTTCAAGTGGCACGTAGCCATGGGTGGATTTTCTATTGGGGTTAAATTAATCATAAAAAAAAGATAAATACTCCTCAATTTGTGGTGGACATAATAGATTTCTTTATGTCTTTTTTTTTCTAATACAAACTAACAATAATGTATACAGTTCTTAGTAGCACTCCTCTGAACTGCTATTATATCCTATAGGTCTTATAAAATTGTGAGGTTGGGTGTTTTTAGCATTCTGGAAACAGACAGCAGGTTGTTCTTTGCAGTTTGTTAATCTAATAAAATGGCACAGTTTATAGGCCCTGCTCTTTTACATCTATTAAAGCGCTAACGTAATTGAAGCCATCTGTCACTGTGATTGAAAGCGGTGTGTTTATCGTTAATGCTTCTCATACTGATTTATTGTCCTCCTCTGCTACTCTGCAACATCGTGATTTCCAGTAGCCGGAGAATATTAATCAACAGTCCCGTTCAGGTCAGTGCAGGAAGTGTTCATGTGAATGACAACGTTGACCTGTTCTCACCATTCTACTTGTGGGTTTCAATAGAGACACTATCATTTACATAAGACTGACTGCTCTTTTGTTTTATGATAGCAATGCTTTTAAAAGATGCGTTCCTATTACGAATGTACGAAATGAACTTGGCCTAGGAGGTATAATTTGCCAGTCCAATGAAAGGTTTAAGCGCAATAGGAGATTTAGCCAAACCATTATCATAGATTTCTAAAGGACACAACTTCAAGACGAATTAATGTAAGTTTCTGGATATAATTCCATTTGTTTACATTATTTCCTTTCTTAAGACAATCAAAACAAATTTGCTGACATAAATGTGGTAAATTATTTGATTATTTATCTCATAGCGTGTAAGACTGAAGAAAGTTTTATATAAATAGAAGGCATTTATTAAGTCTCTCTCTCTCAATATACATATATATATAAATGTTATATGACAGTAGTGAAGTGCAAGAACCAATGTTATAGGGACCCAGCACACACTAAAATGAAATTGATACTTTATATAGGCACCACAAACCAAAACATATGTTTGTTTGATTTTTCAAGGCCCCCATTTTATAGCTGTCTAACCTTATCACTCAGAAATCCACAAAAATAAGGGTTGAGAACAGTCTATACTCTACTAGTGTTTTACTTGAATTGCTAGTAGTGCAAAGTATTCTACTATTGATAAAGCACCATCTCTTTTAACTTTCCTACTCTGTGCCAGAGACGGAGAGCTCAGTGTGTCATGTTTACAGGAACAGAGTATGTTTGGTTGAAGGTGAATCAGTCATTCTATTGTTGCATTCATTTAGAACAATACATTGAAAACTGTGAGTCATGCAGCAATGGATGTTGACAGGAAATGGGTAAAACAAAACATCTGATTAAACAAAGTGTTTGACCAGTTGTAATTATTGTTTGAATTATTATTTCTAGAACTTATTTGTTATGTGTGGTGAAGCTACAACTCCAGAAACAAAACAATGAATCACCCAAAACTCTTATCTGTTAGTGAGAATTCCTGAACTCTTTTAAAACAAATGCTTATTTTGTAGGCCTAGCTCACACAATTGGTAAGATATCTGCCAAAAGCAATCATGCATTTTTCATCTTCTTAAACTTTCAGTTACCATTTGGTTACAGGCACGTGTGCTTTGGAGGTACATTTTGGCAGGTTTATGAGTAAAGACTCAAATGAGGGGTCGAGAGCTTTAAAATGTCTGAGAAATATAAAATGCATACAATAGGGAATGGGACATACTAGACTGCTTGTTTTTAGTGCTGCTAAAATCCATAGTAATTAAGGGACTAATGGTGACACCTGCTGGATACTCTATCAGAAGAGTACTTGTACAATTGTGGGTAGCATTTTGTCCACTGTCTTTAAATAATGAAAATAACTGAATGCAGTAATTACGTTAGTCAGACTCTCACAATAATCTGTGAAGAAAGTTCAATTAAATCTGCAACAACTGATGTCTATGCAGAGGCAATACACAACATGTTTACACAAAGCATCTCAGACAAAGCTATGCTAACTTTGGTCATATATTAGCAATGTTACAAAATAACCAAAGTATTATATAAATAATACATATAATTATAATAATTCACACTAAATAACTTTCCTAATAATGTGTCCCTATCCCTCAAGGTTGCAATGTTCTTTGAGCCAAAATGACTCAAAAGCATAAGATCAGTGGCGCTTGGCCATTCATTCAGTGTACAGTAACAAAGACGTGAGCCTGTAAACAAAACTGAAAGAAATTGAACAACTTCCTTGCACAGGTGAAATAAACCAGGGAAGCAGGTGATGATACACAGTGCTTGTATGAGTCCAGCTATTGACCAGGCTCTTATAGCAGTACACATCCCAGAAGAACACGTAGTCTGTTATTGCAGTTGCACAGAAACACCAGTTCAAGCTGATGTTGCCCAGGAAGATATTTAATTATTCTCAGACATGCAAGACTTAGTACTATCTGACACGCAAGGTTTCACTTGTAAATAGACAATGTTGCTGTTACCAGATGCCTGTTAGCCTTCATTTGTTCCTACATGCTTACTTTGTTAGACAGTAGGGGTGGGGGGGGGGGACCAAATTTGCATGGTATTCTCTTTTTCTATTTTTCTCTTTCCCTCTTTCCAGATTCTCCTAGTTCTAGAAAATAAACCCTTCCTACTTGTCAATAGATTCCATGCCGTCATACATATTTACTGTGGACTGTTTTTCGTTTTTTTTCATTTTTTACTTTACAGTAACTGAAAAAAAACCTACAATATGTCAGGCTCGTGCATGTAATTACAAAGGTATTTGCATCCAAGTGAAACTGCTGATTTCAACGGCCGATAGTGAAGAGAGATGTTTATGTTACAATATTCATATTAACGACTGAAAATACTGGAAAATACTGGAAGCAAGTCAGCCAGCAGTCTGTCGGGAGGAGGACAGGTGCAGAGGTGTTGTGGAGGAAAAAAGGGAGTGGCGGCCTCATCAGATTAAACAACAGTTCTGTATAATTTAATTTAGCCCCCTCCTCCGACCCACAAATCTACCTTTATTTAATAAACAGTGCCTTCTGCCTTTCATGCATGTGTCTGCCTGGCAAATATTGAATGTGTGAACATGTTTGTGATTTCTAAATCACGTAAGAAATGCAGCCTATTCCTATTATACGTAGGAAGGCAGTGATGAATGATTATTTCAGAGCTAAGCAACGCTAATTCTATCGTGTGTATCGATTTAGAGGGGTGACATGGCTGAAGGTCCCAGGGGATTAATCAGGAGGGGGGGCTGGAAGGGTCAGCGATGCCCCGAGGCGGAAGATTCCTGCAGAGTCGAATCAATATCACTTCATCTGTGACTTAATAAGCACTTTCCTGTCATCTTAACTGCCACCTGGTGCTTTGAATGAAGAAAACTTTATTAAAGGATTATGTAGCTATCATTTGTAAGCATTCCCGGTCTATGTTTAAACTGCAGCTAATCTGATGAGAGTTTTTAGGGGGAATGAATGTTGAAATATGGATATATAATTTTTTTAAACGAGTGCTATACTGCAGAAGCAGAAACATCAAAATAAATAAATAAAGATTAAATAAAGATTTTTAATAAATATCTATACATTCCCACACATTGACCAACGAACAGACGGGATGGACAAGCAGACAGACAATCAAATCACCCCACATTGTTTTGCGTTCCCATTTGAACATCAGAAATCAACAGGAGCTGTATATATTTGTTGAGGGACCTATTTTACATGTTTCCATTTTCTACAGGATGATCAATATCCCCAATCATTATTGATTGTTTTGTCCACTGTGCTTTTTCCTGAGCAGGTATTGACTGGCTCTCCGGAATCTTCTTGCTCTGATCTCTTACTTTAATCAATCAGTTCACCCAAAGGGTTTGAAAAATTGAGGTCATAGGTTAAAGGGTGGATTTTTGTTGCTCCTTTTCTTAATGATGAAGCTTCCGGGAAATAACTTCCTTTTTAATATCAGGTGTTGGTCAACAATAATGATGCCTTTATTGTTCCTTAATTGAATCTGAATTCATGGAGTGTAAGAATGTATCTTTATATCCTGTGTGTCTATAGGCAATCATACAATGGTGGAGAGAGCTCTGCGCACACACTAACAACAGGGACATTTAGTAATTGTGCAAAATAAAAAGTCAATAACTAACCAAACTGTATTGCAAGGTTTTAAGTTTCTGAAAAGGGCAAAGTGTAAAGTCTGAAGTTCTGTGAACCGCTGAACATTTCAATTAAGGTGGCAATAAAAAGGAAATGTATTTCTTAGGCACTGTATCAATATCTCCTTCCATCTCTGTGTTGACTGTTTTGTTCCTGTCGCCACAATGATCATTATTTGTAGTATTCTTTAATCTTTTTGTAGAAACAGTCATATTTTTTACTGAAAGCTTCCATAAATATCTCTTTAATTTTTTGATGCCAGAGAATTTCAATCATATTAAATCAGATATATCTATGAATTATGGCTTAAGTGATTAATTGAATTCAGTGATTCAAAAAGCATTTTGGGAGAGATATGTTTAGTTCACCCAGGCGCCTTAGATAATATTGGGGTGTAGTATTCTTGGTTCAAACTGAAGCCAGCAAATCGTTATTTTACTTGCTACCTCATTTCTGGATCTTTTCACATGATACACACGCATAATTTGGTTATGTTAGATTATATTTCCATGCAAAATGTGGAATGTGTTTTGGGGTGCCCCCATTCCCATAATGCATTTAATCACTTTATAGATGAAGAGCTGTCTGTCATTGTGAAGCACAGCCAAAACAACACCCATCCAATCAACCAGTGCCAACAGTATGAGAAAATGAACGCTGGAAAGGCCACAGTATTTAGCTCTACACATCAGACTCTAGAAAATCAATCGAGAAAGCAAGGGATTGATATTTATTTTATTCATGTATTCATCACATTTCAGGCACAAGAAATAAAGTTCCCTCTGGCACAGTAATGTAAGAAATGTGACTAATTTACTCCAATAAAAGCCCCATATTGCTGAGTCTGACGTGCATTCGTAATAAACAGCTTTCCTTGTTTCATAACCCTCTCATTTCAAGGCTTCAGCTCTGTTTATTAAGGAGAGTGGTCATTTATTTATGATTCTGGCACTGTTATGAATTAAGGCTTTTAGAGACTCATACCACAGGTCTTGTGGCACTTTATTATAAGATCTATGTAACATCGAAGTCAATAATTACAATGAATGAAATATCACCAGATATATAAATTGAGGCTGACTCTGGAGACATAACATAATGAAATAAGAACTTGGACTGATTAAATCACAACTTTGACTCACCTGCTAACTGCAAATTATAACCTAGTTCTTGACGGTAGTTTGAGGGAGGGGTTGATGAATGAAGCCTCTGACAAAGACGCCAGCCACCACTGAGTACAGGTTTGTAATTATCAGGTGCAATCAGTGTACGATCAGTGTACCTTTGATGTAATCCCAACCCCAGTTAAGGGAGAAATGTATTTTAAAATGATAATTGCCACATTCAACCATTCTCTCTACAGAGAGTGGGAGATACAAACACTCTGAATAAATAAGCTATTTGAAAACAAAATGTCACTAAGGTATACCTGCCATTTTTCATCTTGATTGTTTTTAATTAGGAGTGAGTTGTGTTAACTTCTTTAGCCTAATATGTGTAAAACACAGCACATCTATCCAAGCTTCAATGCATTATGAGCAACAACTTAAATGGGCAATGAGGAAAAATGCACTAGAGCTCTACCACTGGGAACAGGGTATTGGGGACTGCTAGGACAACACACTTCCTTGCAGGATAACTGGTTCGACAGCAGCTTCACAGATTACCCACAAGCAACAGGGTTGGGAGGTAGACAGAGGTAGGGCACTAGATGGCAATGTTGTACACTGTTTCTCAACACAGGACTGCTATGTACAATATAATAATAATATATGTAATTTGGTAAAAAAAAAGAAAAAAAAAGAAGATACAATCTAATTGAACTTGCATTCTTTCGATTCAGTTTGATTTAACAATATACATATTTCCTAACGGTGCTATGCCCTTCTACATCCACATTCAATCCCTTCTTAAAGTAAACCTTTTTTAAATGTATGTTTTATTAAATCCTCTGTAACAGATTACAGCCTTTGAGCAGAACATAAACACAAAGCTGTAGTAATAGTAGTAGTAGTAGCAGTAGCAGTAGCAGTAGTAGCGGTATTCTTTCCTCCCATAGAGGTGGCTCTTCCATTAGCTTTGTGGAGTCATTTTCTCTGCTCTCAGAGTAAGTGCCTTTAGCAGCATGTCCACATTAATTAACTCCTGAACAATTCCCACTGAGCCCAGCCATGCCTCTGTCCAATCACATTACCCTGTGTTTACCCTGGGATTACTGCATCTCCCAGGAGGGAAAGCGCCACTGACTCCAGGCTGTCCCATTTTCCCATGGCTGGCATGGTAGCCAGTACAGCCAGTGGGAGATCTCAAGATATACCAGCTCTGGCAACTGGTACTTCCATCACTGAGGTTTGTAACCAACTTAATTATCCCTTTTTTAGCATGATTTTCAAAATGGGTAAATAAAAGATTTATATCACAAGCCTTTTACAACTAATTCATGAAACAAATTTAGATGTATTTCAAAGTTTGTCAAAGGAGATACCTGAACACACAAATTGTGAATCTTTTGAAAGTAAAATATTCTGTGGCTGTGTGTGTGATTTGACACCTTTCTTTGACAGAAAACTGTGATGGACTAATAGCATATCCTGTTTTAGGTGCACCAACTAGTGGGTTGCTGATAACATCCTGAATAAAAGCTTGTTCTATTATAATCTCTATCCAAATGATATACACAATATATAATTTAAACAATTAGTTTGTTGGGATTTTTACATTTCTATATTGACTGTTGTTAAGGTATCTATTTTTCAACAAGTTACTGAAAGCGATTTGACATTCTGAACAAGACGTTGCTTCTGTTTCTTGCCAGTTATCAATGTTGACCACCTGGTGGCACTAAATTGAAGTCCCTGAAACCCAAGCACACCAAATATTATGGAAGAACCTATAGTTAAGTACAGTATTTTCAGTCTTGTGAAAGATATAATTTGCACTCTATTAGAGTGATTTTGAACTACATGATTCAGCTATGCAGCTTACTTGTATTTGTTTTTCTACATATTATCCTTTAATATTGTTTAATTCTTAATATTAATTCCTCGGCTAGTGCATATAATCCCAATGGCTAATAAATACAGATTGATCACCCTTCCTGTTCCACAGTTCAGGCATAACAACCCAATGGATCTTTAAATGTGAGTTATTGGGGTCAGCGGTTAATAGGTCATTTTGTCATGATTGTGTGGCAGATTAAAAAAATAAATAAATGGAAAGGTCAGAAATGTTACGGTAAAGTGTGGATTATGGCAAACAGTGCATTACCACCATGTAACTGCCCGAGACCTCATGTTCATGAGTAGCCAACCTGTACCACCAATTACTAATAGCTTAATGGAGCTGCTTTGTCTTTACATGACAACAGTGAGAATTCTTTGATTCCCCCTAATGGCCGTGGCTCATAGTTCAGACAGCAATTATAAGTTGAAGTGGCAGCCTGTGAACCAGTAAATGAGGCAGCTTGCTGAAGCTAGAAGGCTTTCCCTGCAGACGAGGTGAAAAATGCGGTTCAGTATGGAGGAGAGACAGAAAACGGGAGGCACGTTCAAAGAGCCATCTAGACAAACAGGCAGGAAAGTGTTAATTAGAACTAATTTGTGAAATTAAACATATTTTGGCCTCCAGCCAGTAGGATCTTCAACATGTTCTCCCATCCCCAACCATCAAAGACACACATACACACACACACACACACACACACACTCATACATAAAGATTTTGCCAAGAAAATGTATCTATAATAATGAAAGGACACTGAAAAACAAACCAGCAAACAAACGAAAAAACAAATAAAGTTCCAAGAAGTGGGATTTGACTATGGATGCAACACGTGTACACTTTAGATTATCTGGTTTAGCCCAGAGGTCCCATGTCCTTGCATGGAGCAAACCTCAAAGAGATAAGCTTCCACGAAAAGGACTGACAAAATGACTGGCCCCCAGAGAAAGACACGGTTGAGGCATTGGTTGAGGAGCAGAGGGGGAAGAAACACACGAGGACAAAAGCTAGAAGTCATAACGAACTCAAGAAGGGTTTTTTAGTTTTTTCAAGAATATTCATTTCTCCTTCTCTATAATCATGCTGAGGCTTCAGCTGGAGTAAACCAACATTTACACATCTTCATCACTGATATGATCACATAACATGGAAACAATCTGACATAATGTTTAATCCTACTGAATCTCATACAAGAAAAAAGACATGCATCGTAAGTTTGTTTCCTTATTGATCTGTGTCAAATAATAAAGCTTATGTAATCTCCAAATAAAACCAGAAGTTTATCTCTTCATTGTAGAGAATTTGGAAGACAGCTGGAAAATTGAGCCACGTTTTTTATTTGCTACTATCCAAAAAATAAGGAGGAGACATTCCAGCTGTCATATTATGTTTGTATGACTTCTCAGATAGAGTTCATCATTCAATATTTACAGAATTTATGCAACTTATTTTAAATACAGTTGATAATGGGTTTCTTCATAAATTGATGATCGTTGGTGATCATTTAATATTGTTTTTCCATTCCAGTTGCAAGCACAGTTGAGCATTTTAAGTCGTCTGAAAATATCAACAGCAAAATTAACAATTCGCATGGAAATCCCTGAGATGACAAGACTGAATACAAGATGCAAAAACCTGTGACAAAAGCCAACAATGTAATCTGTGAATAGTGGTATTAGTTTGGCTGATAACACAAATAAGTGTGAAGTTTTGCACTTCAGAGGTTGTGACTGATGAAATTAAGTGTCAATGAGAAAACACATTCTTGTGATAAACATTCAGTATTTAGCATGTCGGAAATATGATGTCTGTGGTTTATGCCAGTTGGTTTGATTGAGGCAAGCTGCTTATGACAATCTTTGGCACATGAACTGTCCCATACTGTCCTATCCTATCAGCCAGTACCGGCTCCAGAGAGTTTGGGTGCCGTTTAGAGAGACTTCGGAGGATCGTTCACCTCAATGTGAAGTTGGTCCACGGTGCAGCAAGTGACTGGTCTACATCTCAAGGCAATGAGAAGCAGCAGGTGTTGGCAGAAAGCTAGCTGTGATAGACAGTAATGGCCCCCTTCACAAAGTAGGACTGGTCAATAACATCCCTTGAGACCTTATTATTTGTTTGATGGATTTCAAGATTGCTTCATCTCCACCTCACTGAATATGTCCGGGATGCTCTTTGATAAAGATGCATCCCAGTAATGCCCACCAGAAGTGCAGTGGCATCTTGCAAGAATTGATCAGGCACTTGTCTAGGGTGTTGCTGGGAAAATCCCATATCTATCTGATGCCAGTTCACACAATTCTCTTCAGTCACAATGTAGAAAGCTTATAAAATATATTTAAATGACTATTCTGTCACAGTGGATGTCCTTATGTTTTTAGATTTAATGAAAAATAAACAAAATAGCCTTTGTTTTAGTTTTTTCTACGTATGCGTGTCTGATTCAGCATGCTTGCCTGTCTTGCATAATTTCTGCTTCTGCCATTCAGGAAGATCTCTTACACAATGACAACGACAAGTATACTTTCCATAAGTATACTTGTTCATTCATTAATGACTTAACGAACTGAACAAATTCTGTCTGATTGCTCCTAACAGTGTTTCCCTTTATCAATATTGGCTGTGTTTTCTAATAATCAGATGCTTTTACTCTTATTACACAATATATTCTGGAGAAACTCCCAATAAAAGCTGCTTATGTAGGAAATGTTAACGAACTTTGACACAGAAGAACATTTATATCATAAAAGGAGAGACACCATCCTGTTATTACCATGTAATTTAATTATTTGTTAGTTTTTCTCTTCTTTATTTTTTCTGTTCTCCTTTGATAAAAATGTCATACAATTATAATTTCAATTAAATCTGGTAAGAACACAAAAGACATTTAAAAAACAGGTCCTGGCATAAGATTTTTAAATCTGCTGGTACTATGATCGATGGCCGAGGCACGGGGTTTCTGTCACTGTTTTGCTATCAGCATAAGCAAGATTTCAACCTCAAGGTGTTTTGAAGAAAGTCGTTAAAAAATCAAACAAAGAGACAAGCAACAACAAAAGCAAACAGCCGTACAGAGGCACACATTAGCTCAAGCCTTACTTTGAACACCCTCCTGTTTATTTATTTTTCCTCTTGGCAGTGCCAGGGTGTCTGAGTTTGTGTTTTGTTTTTTTATGTTTCTTTTCCAAACCGTTGGAAAAACAAAATATTGCAATCAGCACCAGTATGTTTTTATTTTAGACCTGAGAGGAATACTATTAATATTGATGATGCATCAGCAGTCAATAAAGAATTCATGTAATGCTAGTCATTGTTTGTTGTTTTTTATGCATTGAGACACACATTTTTTTTTGCCTTATCCACCTTCCCTGGAAAGAGTTTGTTTAGGCTGAGGTGAATTAAATGCAACCTCAGTGGACCAGCCCTGTCTCAAGGTGTCCAGCTTAACATAAATAACTTTCTGAGAAATCACCAGATAAAATAGTTATGGGTAATTCAATACGTGTGTGTCACTGTGTGTGTGTAGGCTTTGTTTGTTTTCTTTGAACAAAATAGATTTGCACAAATGTATATCATGCACAAGGGCATTCAAACAATTGGTTATCTTCTGCAAACAATACAGGTTTTATATATATAAGTTTCAGGTATATGTCAAAAATATACATCAATATGTTACTTTGTGTGTTTTATTCCATGAGGGTTAACGAATAGCTTTATTTTAAAGTGTCTTTGTAAAAGGTGAAAAATACACAACAAAGTTGTTGTTCTTTATTTTGCTTGAACAATTTTCATTTTTACCATACCGAGAGCTAGACCAGTGAACTCACGGACGTACTGGAGAAAGCTCTCATTTATATCATATGTGGAAATAACTGAGGGTTTAATAACCTTATGTTTGTGGTGACATCAGCTACGGGAACATACGTACATACCAAAACATTCCCCTATATTGTTTTCATTTCACACAATGTTCTGTTTACTCTGCTCCACACCTTCCCTGTGCTGATCACAGCAAGCAGGACAAGACAATATGCGTGTAAATTAAACCCAGGATTTAGGATAGTGAGTGTGGACGGTTAGGCACAGGGTGTATGTGTTTACAAAGCCACTCTCTGGGTTTGTTTTGTCAGATGCCTTTACAACTGACTACAGGAGGTTTTAGTTGTGAGCTTGTGGGAAAGGATGAGCTGTGAATGTCTTACAGATCCTCTCACTTGCACACAGAAAAGTTACAGTGTTATTCAGATTATAAGGCAGTTTTCAGCTAATTGAGGATCTCTTACTACAGAAGTACAATAATATTACGTTTTATTGTTGATGGTTACAAGCAATGTTGAATGACAAGATTCTTGTTATAATGTATAAAAATGGTTTCATAACACACAAAATACATGTTTTCAGTTAGGAGAGTAGATTGTTGCTCTAGCAAGAGCGGCAGCAGTGCTGTGATGTAGAGTGAAGTAGAGATACCTGGATGGGTGAAGAGAACGTGTGGCACAAGGAAGATCGACCAAAGTACTTCAGTATATAATGGGACTCTTCCAAAATACCCTTATAGTCAGTAAATATGATGTTTATTTCTATTAATTCTATAAATTATGTGAGTTTAACACTATAAAGTATCTATTTCAAGGGTTGCCACTTGGCCAAATAATTCCATGTTATTTTGAGATGGGATATTTTTTTTTTAAATGGCAAAGTACTAAAGTAAATAAATTGATAATGCTGTACTATCCCGAGGTATTCTGAAACAACAGTAGTTTTAATTCAGTTCAAACGCATTTTGAATAATGTGTCTTTCCATGTATTTGAATATTCAGTTTTTCTAGTAAATACATGTATTTCTCTAGTTGATACACATTCCCAAGGTTAAATACATAGTATTGATCAGCTGTCTAGATTGGTAGTGAGAATAATAAAATCAACTATGCTAATTAAGACTATACCACTCATTCAAAATATATGGATTGCAAATTACAAATATTTTAACATTAATCCAAGTGAAGACTTCTTTTTTATTATTAATTTAAATAATTACTGCTTTGCGTTATGATGCCCAATTATCAATATACTAAAATACTATTTAACAGCCACATTACACCAGGTGATCCACTTCATAAATTGGGCAGTTGGTGGGCCATATATGACCGAGCACAAAGTGAAAACCTATTGGAAAACACGGCCATATGTTTGAAATCAGGAGTGAGGTTCTCTGGAGATTTACATTACGCAGCCGATGAGTACATTTGTCAGCATGTTTGTGTCACTTCAAGGGGTATAAGACTCAGCTTTTGGGATTTTTATTATTTTTTACTGAATGACATCACTAACTCAGAAGTTAGTATTACCATCTCCTGTATTAATACTTTCACCACAGGGAACTGGTCTGGGACAGATGTAGGCTAATTTACTGTCTTTTTGTCTTGCAACTTCAGTGTGAAATTACAATGCAAGACAGACATATCTTGAAATTACTTATCACATGGCATAAATTAAAAAAAAACCAACTTATATACTATTATACACTATCTAAACATGTGTTTTTAACATACTGTACTAGCTGATTTGTCTGTATATGTGTGTGGAGGAATTGAATGTGTCTTTTATATGTGTGAAGACTCAAAACAGGTGAATTGCAAACTGAATTGTAAGATTGTATTCATTTATTCGATTCAAATAAAAACAAGGGGAAAAAAAAGAAAAAGCTTGGATCGTTTAGGTCAAACTGTGTATTTCTGTGCATGTTTTTCTATCAGTCCAGTTTGTGTTTGAAGTCATTTGTGAATCAGAAGCCACTCTATCCGTTATGGATCTCTGAATCCCCTATAGCAGTGCTGTCCGGAGGGAGAGGACCCTCCCCTGTCATTGCCTGTATCCACTATGAGAGCTCCCTCTCTCTGGCTGTTAAACTGTATTATTTCCCTGGCTGTCAGGAGACCCTGCCCTCTCCATTTATCACTCCATTGACGTGCTGTTAGCAAATGTGAGCAGAAGGGCTGATCTCTCGCCGAGGAGGTCACTCTGGCTCTGGCTGCCACTTGTTGCCAAAAGACTTCAAGACTCACCGCATATTCATCTTTCAATCAAATCCTAGCCTAGGCAGATCTCCATGTGCAAACAGGAATACACCCACATCTAACTTTTTTGAAGGGGATATTATCTGACTATTGAACATTGCATTACAATCCACGGAAGCAGCATGGTTGATAACACCAGCATAGCAACTAAATCTGCCTTGGTAAGCATCCGATCTTGCATTGGGACCCTGTGGAGTTTGATCGTCTTTATGCTTTACAGGATATATGAGCTTGACTGAGGATTTCAGCATTTTCAGGTTCTTTCAATCAAATCTGTGGCTATTACTACCTAATATTGTACGCATGTGGGGGCATGAAGTGCCCATGCCAGAGCTCGCTGAAGTGAACAGTGCGCAAAAAAGTTTGGATCTTATTGTGTCGCTGTTAGTCTTACTGAATGCAATATATATTATGCGATGTATGTAACGTGTTTTACGGATTATTTTCGCAAAAGTTGGATAACAAATAGAGTAGGACGTCTTATTATAAGAGCGCAAGTTAGTGCCAGCTGTAATGCCTGACTAACTGTTCAATCTCCGCGGTATTCATATATATTGGAAATGTTTATTTTTGTAATAGTTAACAGTCAAACCTTAACTTTAAAGTAACTGGCAGGCTACATAGACGTCAGAACCAATAGCCCACCGGAGAAGAGTTGAGCAATACCAAGTGTAGCAAACTGCATACAAACTGAGCAATGTCTGGCAACCCCGTGTCCGCAGTGCGAGCTCGTCCGGTTCTGCCGCGTTCGGCGTGGTTAGCGAGCAGCGGGACCCGGGCGCTGCTCTGCGCTTTCTGCGCTTTCTGCGCAAAACTCCCCGCACCGTTTCTGTCCGTTGGTTTGTGTAGTTGTTTGTTTGCCACAAGCCACTTGCTGCTGCTTTCCCATCATTTACATCTGCTCTCTTGTCTTCTCCGTCCAGCAAGCCGCTTTCTCCTCCGCGAACACCCTTCCTCTGCTGGTCTCCAGCGCCTCCGCGCACGGCCCCTTCCCCGGCTCGCAGGCGCAGCCGTCCGCTGGCGGCATGAAGCTGGAGGCGGTCATGGAGAACCTGCAGCGGCAGCAGGCGGCGCGCCTAGCCCTGGAAGAGAAGCTCCGGCAGGCGGAGAAGGACAAGGAGATCCGGTCCATGGTGGAGACGCAGATCCAGCAGCAAGCCCTGGCTTTCCGGCACTACCAGGCGGCGGTGCGCGGCTCCTTCGCCGCAGGAATAGCCGGTGCGTGTCCGGAGAGGCGGCAGACCCAGCAGACCCAGCCTCGGCTCTCAGACTCAGACACGGAGGACGAACTGGAGGGGGACCGTGGCGGGGAAGATGGACTCCGGGACCTCGAAGAAGACGAACTGGAAGACGAGGCAGTCATGGATGAAGACCTGGAAGGGGACTTGCATCACTTTCAGCCCCGCCACCCGCTCCCAGCGGGGCCGGGACAGTCTCCCAAGGGCGCCCCTGTGCCTGTGCTCTCCAGGGTCGGCCAGCCTCAGTACCCCGTCCCGGGACAGTGCGACTCCCCGGGTGGAGCGGCGCAGCAAGCACAGCCGCAGCATCACGAGTGGACGTACGAGGAGCAGTTTAAACAGGTACTACTTCTACTTTTTGTAATTTATTTTATATGTGCATGTCATGTGTGATTTAACAGTATTACAGCTGAGTCAAGGTGAAATTACTCGAAGAAGTCAGCTTCTCCCAGTTTAACAGAAGTGTTTTAATTGGGATAATAAGCTACAGTCCAGCGATTGGTATATTCAAATATGTTATTGAAATTATTTAGAGTCACAGGCCTCTATTTTGCTAAGGTTCCTATATGGGGGGTTATAACTTTTAATCACACAACTCACATCTTTTCAAATTAAGGTATCAGAAGAACATTCAATTAATGTATTTCCAAAGTATGAAACGATTTTCCAATATTTAGTTTAATGACAATTAGATGAATTACCTAACGAGAAAACGCACACAACACTATTTAAATAGTGAAGCACGAAATCAGGATATGGCCTATATATATATATATATATATATATATATATATATATATATATATATATATATATATATATATATATATTGTCTGCATTTCCTCCTAAATGTAGACTTGGTGTAGTTAACCTTAACCGCATTGTACCACTGTTTGCTCAAAAATGACGTTTTCCGCCTTGGTGGCCTGGTGAAATAGGAAAGCAACAGTCGGTAAAGCAAGTTAATAGTACTCTAGATTTAATTGATATTTATATTTACTTAAAACCAGAAAACCCAACTTGTGACCTGTGTTATGAGCCAGAACATAAAAGCAGAATGATTTGGCACAAAAGTCGTATATGTACGTCGTTATTGGCACGCTTAATTGTTCGATTAATTGCAATTAATCGTTGCCAAGTTTTTGTTTTCGTAGTTTTAACTGATCTGTTGCTTTAATCGGGTTTCTCATTAAAAGCCACTGGAGTAAAATGACACTCATAGGGACAGCGATGGTGTGATTTGATTGATCCAGGTTGATGTTTTGTGCTGACATTAGTTATTATTGGATTATTTTTTTTCCTCACGTAGGCATGAACATGGGAATGATGATTTGTAAATGGTTTGGTTTCACGCACATGAGGTTAAAATATGTGGTGCGCCATCACTGTAGACTAGCCATATATGTGTGTGTGTGTGTGTGTTATCCCCATAAATGACTCAATTTACATGAATCCTCACATGTTGACCATTTCAGATACTTCTATATATATTGTTTCAAGTTATTCAAATCAAGAGTTGTGTTGTTTTGTTGCTGTGCAGAATCCAGTATATCTCATGTTCTTCAACCCATTGTATTTGTGTACCTGGCTTTAGATACACATCTTAATTGTTCCATTATTTAGGGATGCATTTGTTCCTGCACCAACACAAATCTGTGTTTCTCAGTGAGTGTGGACTGACATGTCCTCAGTTATTTATGATATATAATTTAGGAGCATCACTAAATGTAATAAGTACATTAGGAGCTGCATTAGTATGTGCATTAATGCAGCTAAGGGCATGGAAATGCAATTCAAATAAGGGAAACTACCTTGATAGAGCCCATAAAGTAGAAATTAGGCTGTATGACATCAGTGTCTTCATGTTTTTCAAATAGACTTTGCTTTCGGCACAACAATACACATACTGTATATTTGTTTTAAATATTAATGTAATATTTGAATGTAACATCTGTTTGTTTTGCATTTGATGAATGATGACACAAATGACTCCCTATTTTTAAATGGAAGTTAGACGTTTTTATGTAACTATGATTAATTCCACCGACACACTCATTTTGTGTTATTCTCCTTTTCCCAAAACTACCTGAAGTCTTTTAATCTTCTTATACATTTTACATATGTTGTCATAGAAATAAAACCAAGTGATTTGAAGGTGTAGTCAAATGTTTTGACTAATACAAGAATATATATATATATATATATATATATATATATATATATATATATATATATATATTTATACACACACATACATTTCAACAATTGTAAAAGAAAATACAGTTATACAAAACAAAGCATAAATAATCAAATAACATCAACGTGATTGAAATACCAAGAGAAACCAATATACAATAATAAACATACATATCATAACCATCCATTTGATAAAAAAGACAATTTATTCAATTTATTCAACCAACGTTTTTGACAGACTAAGTAATTTGCAGCAATACATCATATGAATGATGACAAAATTGAAGATTAGATAATTTGCTATTTTGTAACTATGGGTTTCCTTTCGTTAATGTTAATTCCTTGTGTATCAGATGAGTATGAATGAGAGCTTTAAAAATGTAGGGTTATTTCTAAAAAACTATTATCTTTACATATGGGAACCAATTAACTCTATTAAATAATAATATGACTACTAATAATAACTTTTATGATTCAAAGACATGCTGGAATACATAAAAAGATGGCCGTGGATAATCTGTGGTTAAGCAGACTGAATGGAGCCAGTTTCCTAAGCATGTTTCAAAGTTGCAAAACTAAACCACATTTAAAGGCAATAAATTGAACTCTGGAAATAGAAACAAGATGTGGCTTTATATGAAAAATAATAAACTGTCATTAAACTGTCAGTAATTTAATCTAAATTAATGGTCACAAATGAACCTGTGTTTAATCTTATATTCCTAGAAAAATAAAGGCTTTCTGAAAACATGGATAATTTACTAAATTGTGTTAACTATGTAGTCATCACTTATTTAAAACAGAATATACGGCAGCATTGTTTTTTAATGCTCTTGAAAGATAGAAAAAATAAAAAAATGTATGGTTTAATTGCACAAACCAAAATGACTAATGCCCGATTTAAATGATTTTGTTTTTATGTATAACATTCACATCAGTCCTTTCTCTGAATCTTTTGTAACTTTTAGGAAGCCTTCTCTGTAGATCAAGATTCAGATTCAAAGAGCAGATCGCATTATATATAATACGTGAAACATCACTAACTGTATAAACTAGAGCACAAAAAAATGAATTCAACTAGTGAGGATAGATTGTATTTGAATCCTGTACCTCCACTTTAGAAATGTAAGAGTCTGCACATAAAGGCACATTTGAAAAACAGTTAATAAAACCTTGCCCAATATTATACAGTATTTGAATCGATAAATAGAACAAGTGTAAAGCAAATAGCTAGACTGATTTGTTCTCTGGTTGTGTTTGTGTGGTTTGTGGATTTGTGTTGGGGATGGGCTCTGTTTTGGTTGTAATTACTGTGTCACAGAAAAAAAGAGACATGGGGAGTTGGCAAGAGAGCAAGAAATTGGGCCTGTTGGCATTCCAGGTTGGCTCACACCCAAATATACAGGGATCTCCCTCACTGACTGAGTGTGTAGGCAAGCAGCCAAACGGTTACGAAGCAGAAGCAAACCTCACAGCAGCTCGGGCAGATGCTACAGCTGTAGGACACAAAAGGCCAACAGGCAACAATTTAATAGATGTTATCCTTTTATTTTCTGCCACAATAAGGGCTTTAAACAATTGGAACCGTAAACCGTCCCTGTAATTATATTGTGCAAGACTAGCTCGTGAATAGTAATAAAACAAAAATATGAGACAAAAGTGTTAAATGACCGTTGTGTTGCTTGTTTCTCCTTTGTTTATCTAATTTCTAATGTAGAAAAGAGAGCAATCAGAAAGACAGAGTGGCTTGCGATGAGGTTGAAATATGAAGCACATACATATTTAGAAGCAATCTGTACCATTTCAAATGAACTTCTAGCTCTGAAATGAATATTTTTTCTGTTTGGCACTATTGTGATTGTAAAGAGAAATCTCATTGTCCCAGCTTACACTGCAACGTGCGCTGTGACATAAACAATGTGTTTTCAATCTCTTATCTTCATAGAAATGCTGAAGAGAATGGTTTGCTAGGCTCTGGCATTGCTTTGTTTTAACAGGATAGACCATTGGTGCCAATGGCTTTTAATTTTAGC
Organism: Amia ocellicauda; assembly: GCF_036373705.1. NCBI lineage: Eukaryota > Metazoa > Chordata > Actinopteri > Amiiformes > Amiidae > Amia > Amia ocellicauda. The sequence goes on along the minus strand of NC_089857.1, from coordinate 11,743,243 downwards.
ACTGATCAGGCAGTGCGTAATGCAAACTAGGGCAATTCATTTGTCCCTACACAGCACCTGTCTTTATAATAAACGCCAAATAACACTGACAGTTCCACAGTGGACAGAGATAAATTCCAGTATAATCACCCTGTTGGCTAACATACAAACCATTCTAATAAAACTGTATTTATGTTTTCTCTCCGTGGATAGTAATCCCCCTCTCGTAGCAATCAGCCTCTCCTGCACCTTTGTTTGGGGATTGCGTTTGATCACCCCACTGCTCTCCCGCTCTCACAGCAGTGTTTTGCAAACATTAAAACACACAGAATGACTTTTTCCCATAACAAGTAATTTACTCTCAGGCTGAAGCGGGGGGATGGGCTAGCTGTTCCAATGTATGGTTTCACTCAAGAGGCCTCAATTAAGCAATTCCCCTTTTTTCTTCTCCTTCCCTAGTTTAGATAATCTTTTATTTTAAATAAGTCGAAGATGATTACAAAAAGGTCTATAAATCATCTTTTGTTAATATCTTAATTGGGCTGCATTGTACAAACATTAAGTAATAAAGGCACTCTGCCTCTCCCTCTCTCTCTCTCTCTCTCTCTCTCTCTCTCTGAAAATGTTTTAGTTGTGTGGCTTCGCTGTGTGTCGCTGACATTTCAAAACAAGCCCTCATTTTGCTTGAGTTTAAAATGGTCATGAAAGAACCAACGTTATTGAAAAAGGCGGAAATTAAGCAACAGTTAAAACCCCAGTGAAGTTAAAATAATAATGGTCAAACAGGCTTTGCTAATAGACTGGGCAGAAATATCTTATTTTATTGCAAGGCCACTCCTTTCCTCAGGGTCTGATCTGGCTTATGAACCAAAGGTTAGAGATTAGTGCTTTGTAGTGTGTTTTATGTCAAAGGCGTAGTAATATTATGAAGATACACTCTCTCAAACACAGAAACAGAAGGTTTAAGCAATGATTAAGAGCTGTTATCCTGTGATATTTTTAAAGGTCTATTTAGAGAGGACTCAAATGACCTGCACAGCCTCTGCCTCTGCCCCCAACATGGCCGTGAATGAGAGAGCTTGTTTGGGCATCTTAGTAGACACACGTGTGACTTAACTTGTGCAAAATGCTTAGAATGTGCTTTTCTATATGTATGTTGTTCTTTCTTTCTTTCTTTCCTCACTCCTTGATTATGCAGTCCGGGTTTATGTTTCGCTAGAGCCGCACAGCATGGAGTCCTGTGAAGCTAAAACATATGCATGAAGTAAATTCTCCATATGGCAGAGAGCTTGATTTCAGTCAGCATCAGGGGGCTCAGGGCAGTCTATATGGGCGTTTGACAGCTGCACTTCAGTTTTAGCCTTGCCCTGGCATTACAAATATTTAATAGCGTGCTGAATTCTATCACTGCGTTATTACTTTTATATTAGTGGTGCTACAGGGACAGCTGGAATGGTAGCTATAAAAGACGGGCAGGACTGGGGATGGGGGTGTCAGGATATTACATTTTAATGCTGTGTTTGCTGAAGCTTCGGTCTTCACTTGAGCTGTGCTGAAAAAAGTAAACTTGATCCATAACTTAAGCAAGAAGTGGTAATAAACTGCCTATGTGGAGCAGCACAATATGCCATTCAAGCACCATGTTGTCTCTGCAAATGGGTCTTTTTCATTAAACAGTGGCTGGCTCACTTGTTTAAACACCATCCCTGATGTGGGTGTTACATTTTAATTACTCTGCCTTGGAATTTGTGCAGCTCCCTGCAAAAGCCACTTTCTCTGTGAAATACGGCCATTTGGCCAAGACATCACTTCCTTTTTGTTTTTTTCTTTCTTGTATTGTTGCATTTCTGGGGCTGTTTACCATCACTCAATTAGATACTAAAATGTATTTCCTTATTATTTTACTTTGTCTGGATTATGGCTGGATTTTCACCAGATTGCTTTTGCAAGCCTAGGCCCTTTGCAGATACAATTTACTCTGACCAATACAGCTGAGATTTCCTGGTTCATTTTCCAGGTGGGGAGGGCCCACGGGGGATCGCTCTGTCAGGCAGAAGAGTGAGAAGTGATTTGGTACAGCTCATCCACTGCATGACTGGTTAAGCTGATTTAAAGACAGGGATTTTAGTTTCCCTGTACAACTCATCTACCTGTGCTGAAAGTATTTTTTTTTGTGTGTTGGTGGGGGGTTATCCTTATACTCTGGTATTCCAGGGTTTTTGAAACATGGCTGGTAAAAAGTGTTTTTTCCACAAGGGACGCTGTTGAATCGAATACGGCGTGTGCACATCACATGGTTAGTCAACTAGAAAGAACTGAAAAGCTGGCATTAGAGGCCTGAGCTCACCCATTCAGCACTCCATCACTACGCCAGCACAACCTGCTAACAACACGGCAGCGGTGCAGATTTGTATGATTTGCAAGCCAATGCCTACCTGGGCCAGAAACCAGCACTTTACATCAGCTATCCTTAGCCGCCCGCACATGTGGGTGAACCCAGACGGACTTCTGCCTAGAAACACAACTCGTGGGGCAAGCGTTGTCTTCAGATCCACGACAATGGTTGGCGATGACATTGTGTTATCATGCATTTGCAGTAGACACGATTTTTAACACCCTTTGTCCAGCTACCTAATTAAACCCACATTATTTTTCCTTTGGGTCTGCTGTTGCACAGATGCATTCAGGAGCAGGAAATTAATTCCCAATGAAATCCCAAACTAGAGACGATTTACAAGCCCCCAGTGCTGTTTGTAACAGTATCCCAGGGAGAATGGGCCGTGCTATTGCTTTGACAGCCCGCCTCACGACAGAATACCACCCTGCCAGACAGCTTGCTCCGTATATTTATATGCCAGTGAATTTGAGTAGTGCATGCCAAGTGCACCTTTCATAATTTGAAAGCCCACCTAATAAACCCACAGCCAGAGCAAATGTGAGTGGTAAATGTAGATTAGAGTTCAGTCCATTTTCACATCTGTTGTCCTGAAACTAGAGTGCAGCTCCCCTGTTTTAGGGTGGAAGCCCTTGAATGTAAGTCTCACTGCACTTATAACACATAATAAGTGAATGACAGAGGGCATGCCTCTGCCTTGTGGTTCCCTCTGTGTAGTGTTATTTTGTGGATTGTCAGATGTTTCCAGAAAAGTACTATATGTACAGTACAGTAAGTACTACCTGCAAACCGGTAATGTCTTGACATTGTTGCTTAAGTACACATGAAGAAAACCTGGTTCGTAAGTACTAATTCTATAAGTAACAGTATATTAAAGGTGTCAAGGCTTGTAATGCATACGTACTATATACAGTACTTAGTAATAGTAGCTAGTCTACGGATTTACTCCATATGGCAGCTCGTGTCACCATTCATTAGGGTGAGGGGTGCTTGAGTAGGATGCAGTGGAACCGAGCATTGAGTGTCTTAGTTTTCAGGTCAGCATTAGATACACTTGTTTCCAGGAATAGCACTTTCATGACCCCCCTACACTTATCGCTCAATCTGGTGCAACCCCAATTGGTTGTGTTCCCATTATTTCTCATACTATGTACTTTCAGCTTATCAGACCTATTTAAAATCCTCTTTCATAGTTTCAGAAACCCAATCGATAAATCACCGGTACCAAAGAGAAAAGTACAAAACAATGAACAACAACAACAAAACATGAAACATTTGTATTTCAGAGGGTGAACAGGAGGATTTATTTTCCTCAGACATGTAGTATGCAGTAAGAAGCTGTTTTTGTACCTCTGTCATATCAATATCCCAGCACACTTCTCATTTTGTAAATAACATAGACTTCTTGGGTTACTATATTAAGTAATTTTTTCTCTTATTCACAGCATCTTTTTTTTTATCGTGGAAGGTCTCTTTGTTTTACATTTGAAAACTGTCACTGTCGCTTAATAATTATAGCCCAGGTTCGGTCAGCCCTGAAGCATAAGATAATTATATATAGATATATGTCAAAATAACTTTTTCAATGTAATATGTACATCTCATTTGAAAAACTAGTTCCTGTTAAGCATTTCTATGGCCATAAGGCAGTGTATTAAGAAGGGGAAGTCAGAAAACAGAGTTACATGAATTTTAAAACATTTATGAGTCAAAACCGTTTGTGTGTGAGTTGCAGTTTAGTCAAATTGTGTGTTCCTAGCTGTCAGTTGAGGAATTATAGGCCTATCTGTCTGTTCAGACAACAGTGTTATTTAATGATCTTCGAAGAATAGGGTTACCTGCAGGAAGTTTCCTTTTAATTGTGTGGGAGGAAATAATGTAATTATGACATACTTTAATAGAGTATACTGCTGAGAATGAATAAATGAATGGAAGACATCAGATGGACAGAATTCATTCTTGTCAAAGTTAGTTTGGGCGTTGTAAAATGTTTTTCATTCAGGAAATTCATTAGTTGAGAAATACCATGAATGCTAATATATATAGTGTGTCTACAAATGGCTTAATTAATGTTATGACAGATTACAGCGAAGATGATATAGGGCTCTGTTTTTGACCAGACAGAGGGAATATTGAATCTGAAGTATTTTACCTTCATATTCTATTGTACGGTACTGCAGACTGATTTGGTTATTTTTGCTTAACACTTTTATAGAATGATTCTTAGACAAGATGACAAGAAGTTAAGAAAGATATAGGCCTAGGCTAAATTATGTTTTAAATCAAAATACAAAATCTCCTTCCAAGATGTTAATGTAATACCCACAGACCAAGCAAGACCTAGATTTTTATTTGTAGGTTTTTAAGCCTTGCGTCACCCACAGATGTTCATTGTATTGTTTCCTGAATCAGGAAGGCTGGGTTTTCAGGCCTTGAAATCACATTGTGGTAATCGCACCTCTTACTCCTGAGCCCCCCGCTACTTGTGTGACCACCCCTACCCATAAACCAGTTGTTTCTGTCTTGTTAAGTACTAGATTGAGTGAAATCTGGGGCTGTCACATGTGATTTCATTCTCAGATTAATCCAATGCACCTGTGGTGTGAAGATCAGGTATTTGGGAGATCGAACGTGCTGACCCGTGTTCTGTGATCTGAAGCCAACCTGTCTGCACAGAAGGACGGAAATCTGTTTCATTCGACGGGAGAAATAAAAAGGGTGTGTGTGGGGGGGCTGCGGGGTGAAAGGGCCTCAGTTTCCTTTCAGCCATATGATTCATGGCTTGAAATTAAGCATACTATGACATCCTGTGACTTGGTGTGGAAAAGCCATGAATAATAAATAAGACAAGGCGCAAATTAACCCGTGCTAATCCAGGAGACCGGAGTGTTTATTTTGATTGTCGATCAGTACGGCAGCACGGGGCTTGAGAGCTCTGCTGGGGGGGAGCTTCAGCAGCTTCGGATGACAGGGAGACTGAATTGAACAAACCTTTCAACTTTGTTAAGAGAAAGGCATATTTTGCATCTGCATGCAAATGACAGACATTGAGAGGGCAAAATGCGTTCCTCATTTGTTTGCCCTCCCTGTGTTGAATCAGGGAACAGAGAGTGGGGCTTGGAAACTCATTCAGCTTGTCCTCTTAGGTCTTGCTTATACAGTTCAAGAATTGCTTGTTTTCCTTTTTGGGCCAATCTATATTCAGTTTAGTCTATACATTCAATTAGATATTTTTAGACAAGTTTAATATATATATATATATATATATATATATATATATATATATATATATATATATATAATATTTATATATTTATATCTGTAGATGTTGGCACTGTAGATTATTTACATTCTGGTTAGCAGAAACTCATCAGTCTGGTGGCTAGAAGCAATTTGTTTGCTGACAAGAATTTCATTTCACTGACATTTTTCTGAGCGTAAGGTACATAACAGAAGGTAATTGGTATGAATTTAAAATGATCTTCTTCTTCAGGTCACTTTAGTCATATTTGCATGGTAAGCCTGGTGCTGACATTAAGAAGGTATATTTAATCTGTGGCAAAATACGTTATATCCTGAATATGTTCTAGTAACAGTTGCTATAGTGTTAATTTGCGAATGAGATGTGATTGAGAATATTACTGTGCGGCAAGATAAAGAAAACCTTTAGTGAAATAGTAATGGCTTGATACAGATGTGTAGTTTTTTTTTACCATCTGCAGGTTAAAATGAGACGCAGAGTGAAGAGCAGTCGGGATTCTGAACAGGGAAAACTAATTGAAACGGGTGTGTCAAGAGTTGCTTAATTCCTTTACTGTCTTCTTGTTTCTTCTTTGTAATGAATAACAATGTTTTAATATTAGGAAGCTGACTCTCTTAATCACAGCAGTAATTTTGTTGGTTAGAAACTTTAAATTATGGATTGATTGTTTTTACATTGTTTTGCATGTATTATTCCAATGATCATTTTGCATTCATTTTGCATTCAGTATATAACCAGCAAAAAAAAAAATTAATATGTTTTCCTTTCCTGTGTTGCATTTGCATGAGAAACTAATCGAAAGTGCATTAGACACATACATTTACACATATATGCTATAAGTTGATTTATCCAGGTTATATGTAATCATTACAATGATAAAAGTGTGTCTTTCAATATATTATTTACCGGATATCATATAACCAAAGTTCATGGAGTTAATTATTTATAACCTGTTTCCTATGAGATATGGAGGTTTGTTTTTAGTGTTTTTGGCATTTACAAATTCCTTTTCTTTATAATAATGTTGAATAACAAGCTGTCACAGTCTTTATAGAGCTTGGTCGAGTCGATACCAGCTTTGTTGTTTCATTTTAAAAGCAAGAAGATTAATCTAATGCAAATCCATGTTTGTTTAATATGAACAAACATTTTGGTTTATTGATAATAAAGACTTCACTGATGTTTTTGTGAGTGGAGATTGACATTGGTCCACAGCTCCATTGCAGAGCCAACTCCTTTGCATCCTGCAAGTAAACTACCCAATTTGAAATTTCTAGCATATTTTCAGTTGTAGCCTTTTAGAAGTGTGTAGTCTGAAAAATTCACAAACACTGCAGAAGAAACTGTGACATTTGGTTTAGGTATTCATGGTGGCTCTTCAGCTTGGCCTCTGAAGGGATGTGATACCAGCAAACCTGGACACTCCCAATGATAAGTGAAAAACTGGAGGCTATCAGGTGACTCCTTTGGTTTGCCCCCAAGGCAGCCTTTGTTGGTTACAAAACTACAATAGCTGATTAGCAATATTTTTAATCTACCAGTTTTGGTCAGGTGTGCCAGTGAAACCTCACATTCCCTGGCAGGGACAACAGTGTGGGATGTTATTTCAGTCAACTACTCAAAACAATCATTTAAAGGTGCCATATGGTTTATCATACAGTTTACTCTGGAAAATGCCATTTCCAGTTGGATTAGATCGCTGTATTATCATATGTTAATTGAAGACACATGTATTGGAGATATCACATTTTCTGAGGCAAAACAGATGTGTTTACAGATGTTTTCTTACAAATGCACAAAAACTCTTGGCTTGTTATACAAAAGCATGTTTTAGGGACTACATTAAATTCCTTGTTATATAAATGTACTAATTAAAACCCACAAAGGCTGTGGGAAATTCAGCTACTTAGCCTACCTACTGCTGATAAGTTTTGCCATCACACTCTGCATGTATTTGGTATACTGTTGCTTTCATATTGATGATGCTGAAAATGGGAATAAATGCGCAATTACGCTACACTTCGGGAATGTTCAGTATAGTTATTGTGAAATATGAGTTTTATGTTACTTTTGTTGTTATTTAAAATGTTTTCTTAACTAGGCAAATTGTATGCATTCACTTATGCAAAGGAGAGCTTATTTGCTTCTAGGTTGTTTCAAGAAACCACAAATACCCTCAATTCATTCAGAAAAAAGGCATAAAAGGTATCTTTCATCAGCTACACACTGGAGTCCAGGGTGTGAGTTTGAACATTGTGATTTGTCGGAATCTTCCAAAATGGACGATTCTGTGCAAAGCCGAGCGCCTGCCTCGCGTCAGGGCTGTTGTATGCATCTCATGCCGTCGCAGCGATTGTGGGGCTGCATATCCAAGGGAGAGGGAGAGGGAGAAACAACAGCTGTCTCTTTGATACACTGTAATGAACTGCAGCTTTAATCAGGCCCAGAATTCCTCAGCCATGTGAAACACAATTTCCCACCTCTGCTCCAGAATCAACACCAAGTGACGATACGTCTTAATGCAATCACCAGTAGCTACAGAAAGACAAAATGCTTCTTTCCCTGGTTGTCCAGAATGCCAGAGAGTCTTCTTCTGGCCAGCCCTGCACTGTTTACCATGGAAATGATAATTTTCATACTATCTGGTTAATTGGCTGTCATTGTGCTGGGAATAGGAGTAAATTGACAGGGATGTGCTACAATACTGGCATGCACATAAAAAAGTAGCAAAAAGTGGGTTCTTGGGTGCATCACTGTTTGCTGTTACCATGGTACCAGCTAAACCATTAGTAATTAATAGGAAAAACAGTGTCCCAGCTCTCAGAACAGACCCCCGAGATAGTTGTTTAACAGCCAGTCCCTGAAGTCATATGTGTCTATTGAAACTGTAAAAATGTACTGTAACTGACGACAGATAATATAACTGAAACTGAAACAGGTGCAAAAACACATACTCATATACATAAACTTGTTTTTTATGTAAAATAGGAAATTGATCTGAAATACATAAAGTAATAGGCTACTGTCTGTTTTAGAGGCTGAGAAAAATAGAATATCTATTGAATTGTAACTGGACTCAGCAAGTCTTGGAGAATTAAAGATTCATTATTAATGTTGGAGGTTGTCTAGAAGGCTCTGTTTCAGATCCAAAGCTGTAACCCAAAGATTTTACATTTGCAATTACCGGAAATCCCAAAATAAATAAGAGACACTAGGTAGGTAGTAGGTAGATTGATTGCATTCGCAGTTGACATGCTTAAAATCCCAGGCTAGAGCATTAACACTAAATTAATCCAGATAAGTTAATGTAGTTTCATTAATTTTAAATACAATTCAGTAGGTGATTTAACTGAAAAAAAACATAACTTCAAAAAATCTGTTACATGTCTGCTGTATCCCCATTTAAATTATTTCCTTGAGTAATACATTAATTCATAAATAATAGTATTAGAGCCCTACTAATACAGGTTTTTTAAGTCCGATACTGATAATTGGGAAGCACAATTTCCTGATTACCAATATATATGCTAGTATTTTTTGTTAGCATGCAAAACAGACATTTTCTAGCATGGATCCCTCAAATCTCTCTCTTGTGTCAAATATGCACCGAAGGCAGGATTTATAAATTAATAAATTAAATAAATAACCACAAAGCAAACATTGTTAAAATAAATGTATTAAATTAGAATAAGGAAGAATAAAGGAAAAATATAAAAAATGCATGTTCTATACATTAGAGGAAATAATAAGATAGTGTTCAGTGCTGGTCTGGCTTATATTTGCATTTTACACACGTAGCTCAATAGTGCCGATCGCACAGGGGCAGGTTATAGTGCGCACAGCACAGCACAGCTGCATTTGTTTAAAAAAATGTATTTAAAAATGCCCTTGAAAGTGTAACTTATTTAATATGTATGTTAAACGTATTGCAATACGATCATAGCCAAATATAATGTATAATTTCAGTTTTATCCAACATTGTGCAGAGATGTGTTTTTTTACTCATTTTCTTTAGATGTTTTACTGTGATCTGAGCATACTTGTCATTTGGAGACAGTTTTGGTTGGCTGATATCCAGTCAACATCTTCAGCGAACATTTAAGTTTTTTCTTTATTTGAATTCTTATGGTGAATTTTGAAAAGCGATTAATTAACTATATATATATTAACTCTATGACATAGTATACGGTAATCTGACAAAAATAAACAATAATCAAAACCATGGATACTCCAATGCAGCACAGCTTTCAAAAACACATTCTATTGGTTTAGAGTGTTTTAGTAAAAGACCTGTTTATTGGTCTATTAGCCCTGTGTTTCTCAGTGTAGATTTTTGTATCACCACGACGCTGAGAATCACTGTGGAGTCGGAAGCTTAAAACTAAAGCACCATAACTATGTTAAACAATAATGGTAAAAAATTATAATAACGATAGTTAAACCAAATAAACATGTATTTATTTATTGTCTGAAGTCTGACAAATGATTTATGGTAATTTGAAAAAAAAATTTGCCAAACGTTTGAGAAAATATATCGGTGCATTATCGGTGGAATATGTGCCATACAGATATTTCTGTAAAAGGCCTGTATCGGCCGATAATATCGGTGCTCCGATATATCTGTCGGGCCCTACATGGTATTAATGGTATTAAAATGAGAACATTAATATATGTGTTAGACCAGACTTAAAATAATTAATTGCTCAGAATTCTACATTGGTGTTTCTAAATATATATTTTTTACAGTATTAAGTTCCTCTAAATACAAAAGATAGAGTTCTTTTGAATACTTGGCTAACTTTTTATAGGATTTTTGCACATCGGATGAATCAGTAGATTGAAGGTCCTATAGTATCAAAAATATCTTAAAATCCCATTCACATTGTTTGTTCTGTTTATCCACACATTTTGACATTTCATGCTCTGTTTCTGTATTCTTCCCCTACAAAAATTTGATGCAAATAATTTATAAGCTAAAGTATGTTCTACTTAACTGTAGACAGGGTCCTTCCCATTCTTGATGGGAGCTGTTTTAATCTATAAGTTGACAATGATTTAATGTTGCTGATATAGCAGTTTATGATCTCCTAGGATTGGTGTCCATTTCCCCAAGTGATTACAGTTTATTTTTAGCTGATTAGGGGGGTAACCTCTTAAGGAGATGGCAGCTTGCTCTGTATAGGGTCCATTTAAATCATATCTTAACCTGACACCCATCCAGTCTGTAGCACTATAGGATTGATGTCAGAGGGGTCCTAAGGTTTGAGGGTTCTCACAGGGATAGAAAGAATAACGGTACATAAGTGAAATGCTTTTACAATACAGTGCTCCAGGGAAGCAGGATGGGTAAAACAAAGAAAAAAAATTGACCTGTACTGCTGTACCTAAGTTACACTGTTTTCGTTTCCTATTCTCAATGGCAGCTTACTCATTCAATAACTCTTTACTAGGCCATATGTTTTCCACTATCAAAGTAGTGCATGATGTTGGAAGTGTGTGAAAGACATTCACTATGTGGCAGAATGTAAGGATCTGTTTGACACCAGAACCCTACAGTAGACAGCTCTGTAGGACAAATATTGAAGTGACCTTCGGAGGTGGAGATGGAGGGGAACGTTCTTCTTCGTGATAACAGAGCGAAGCAGTTGTTCAACTTTGGAAATGAGATAGCTATATGCAGCACAAGAGACAAATAGACCTTCAAATGATAAACGTCTATACGCACACACACCCTCACACACAAACACGCCTTTCCACCCACACATTCTTCATCTAGATTAATAGAGGGAAGGGGTGTAAGGTATTTGCATAGCCATGGGGCCAGAGAGGCTCTATAAGACCTGCTTAAGGAAGATGGTATTTAAGGCATTTTATCTCCTGCAGTTGAGTTTAACTTGCAAAGGGACAATTAACTTCAAGAGTTCCCCCTTTTTTAAAGACAATCTTGACTCACCTCACACGTTGTTTAAATGTTATATGTCCTTTGTAGTCAGTCATGGACACCACTTTGCACACACTTGCAAACAATGAAAAAACAATAATTGTGGCAAGTCAACACACATTTCTGAGCAATCGCTGCACCACACCCTTGAGTACAATTTTCAGTCTTCATTGCATTTTTAATTACGGAATAATGCCTGAAGGGAAATACTGCAGTTTTGTGTTGGTCGTTTTTATGCCATGAAGGTTACTTTGTTTTCCTACACTTGGCACTTAAGTTTTCATAGAAGTTGTTAGGACTGAAAATGAATTATAATTGTGAATTATAAATGTATAATAAATTAATGTATTTTAGATTTATCGATTTGAAATACCAGATCTGCTCACTTATACCTAAACAATGCAGTAGATATCTATTGGATTGTAACTGGGAGGCAGGGAGGCACAGGGGAAGGTTGAATCGCATGTTGTATTTGTTGTTTAAGGTTTATGTTTTCTCTAATAATACCAGGAAATCTTTATTAAAAACCAAACCCTACTTCCTCCTGTAAAAATCTTTGTTTTCCAGTTGGATACAGTATCTTTAAGTTTAAAATATAGATACAGATTGCACATTACAGCTGAATTACAGAATTCCAACATCATTTGTACATCATTAAAATCACCTAATGCTATAAGTTGTTTTATTTCGCATTATGCTATCTCCTTTCAATTATTTACTAGTGTGTGCCAACATTTTACATAATCGATTTACCTAATGTTAAACAAAACTACTATTGACTGTATGAACAATTTCCATCCCCTAATATGGCTTAATGTGTATGTCAGAAAGACAGATTCTGTTTGTTCATCACATAGAAGTTCAGACATACAAAGTTATTCAGTGTCTAATGCTTATTGCGCTTTGATTTGACCGCATGCTTGCAAGTATTTTATTTGCAAATGTCAAAAAGGTATTGCAGCCAGCCTAATTGAAATAAACTTTCTGTTGCACTTTCCTGTCTCTCCATGTTGTATTAGTTTAGGCAGCATTCCAGATCCCTTACCTGCAATCCAATCGTAGCAATGCGCTGCATGATGTTGCACTCACTCATTCAAAACAGGCCATGCTGGAAATTATAGCAAGGGATTTGATGGCAGGCTGTACATAAAAGCAAGAAATACCTGTTAACATTGTTCCCGTCTTTCGCATTTAATACCAAGAACTATTAAGCTATCCAATACAAGCAAACAAGCATTTTTTGCCTAATTGTTACTGGTTTCTTGTCAATGGGAAACAAAAAACGAACAAAAATGGAAATTGTAAATTCCCATCTAAACATAAAATGTGACATTACATATTTTATAAACAAAATCATTTAGTTTTATTTCTTGCTTTTGTTTTTTATTTGAGTTTTCATGGCAACAGTGCCTTTTCAAGAAAGGATACATCTATTAGAACTACTTGGAGATTATCCTTTGTTTGTAACAAGAAAGCCAGCGCAGTGATAATGTGAAAAGTTATTTAGCCTCCCGCTCATTTTGACTCTTGATTCTGGTAATTGGGTCCACGGAAATTGCTTGTCTTAAATTCGCTGACCAAGCTGTGGCACTCCCGTTCGTTTGTAAGGTTATGAGAAGTGTAAATTAAAGAAAAGCAACAGAGAAGAGGAATTGTATTAAACCCATTAACCCGTATCCATGATCACCTTAACTGTAATAAACAGGATCCACTGTGATGTGTCATTCACCTCCCAATTCAGGTCAGGGAAGTAATCAGTAATGTTAGATTGAAGTCCCGTTCAAATCAATACAAAGTAAATTTTCTAATGTGTTATATGGGTCCCTCAACACACAAGGCACGATGTTTACACATTTTCTCTTTTTGTCACTTCTACTTCATGAAAAAAATGTTGAACTATTTTTGACTGGGATTCAGGGAGCACAAGGTGCGAAAGTTTATATTAAAGAAAAGAGGTTAGAATGCTGCAGTAATGAACCAATGGCTGTGTGAATTGCTGCATGACATTCTGCGGGAGAAAAAGGCAGAAGGCCGTATTACAAAGGTATGCACTTGATTGACAATCCTGCTAAAGAGGAGGCATTTCTATCAGCAGAATGCATTATCCCATTTCCCTTGAATCAGGCTTAATGATGTTAAATAGAATTTTGACTAGGTAATGGATTTGTTTTCCTTTGCAATTTCATTCTCTGCCCATCAGCGTTCTTGACAAATGTCTTTGTGTATAAGGAACTTGCTGGGAAAGGATTATTCAAGCTTGTTCACACAAGGACGAAAAATCAATATTGACCCCTTTTGAAAAAGCCAACTGAGGCCAATATAATTTGGGACCAAGTCAGCACTGAACAAACTGGTCTTGTTTTGGCGTCAGGCAGACCAAGGGCACTGTTATAAGCAGGCCTTAGGGCTGGAGGCATGCCTCCACCAGACTGATCTTTTCCCAATAAAACTTTATAACAGATAACATGGGCCTAAGATCGAGAGGAAATATCACAACCATGTGTGCTGAAAGAATTCCATACTAAACCTCCCTCAGGAGTCGAGCGATGTTTTCCGAAGGTTTATTGCTTTTGCAGTCTCTTATTCATGATACTCAATTGAAGCAGCTTGTGGAGAGATTCGTGTGGGGGTGTCCTCACAACTACTCCCCCCCCCCCTCCCCCCGCAATGCAAATTAATTGTGAGCGCGGATCTCCTATATCCCCCTCTTATTAAATTCCAGAGTGCACAGTTATTAAGCTCTCTGGTTCATTTACCCAAACCTCTAAACTAAAGCTGTTGAATTTCTCAAGTTGTTACTACTCACTTGTCACACGCAAAGGCTATTGGGATAGAAAGATGCCCATCGCTGCCAGGCCACTTTTCTGAGACACGTTAAACCCTCTGCTTTACTATGACTGTAGCACTGTGGCGGGCTGGAAAGAAGTCAGATGCTGTGTTTACAAAAGTAAAATAAAAATATTCTGTATTTATTTACAGCACACAGTCTGCAGGTTTGTTACCCAAGCAGTTTGATTTAAAGCTCCTGATGGCCATCACAGAACTCCTGCAAGGATTACTCTTGTGATGCCTGAGGTCTGATCCAATCTAAATAGCAAAAATACAATAAATGAAATACTAAATAATATGGCAACCTGAATGATGATACTGTCACTTTAAGAATGTGGTTCTTGTAACATGATCCTCTTTAATCAGTATTCACTGCTGTGAAATCTAACATCAGTTTGCTGACACTTGGTTTCTGTTTAGCAGGAGCTGAATCTGATGACCTTTCACCTACATATAACAGAGTCATAAAAATAGTGCTTACAGCAAAGGGGTCTTTACTTGGTCAGGAATCTCCAGGGGGACTACAGAGTTAACAAAAAAACAGAAAAAGAATTAATCAAAAAGGCAATTATAAATATAGCACCAAGGAGGTCACAAAAATCTCTTAAAAATAATTTTGGCAATAGAAATTAATTTACTTCTGTTACCATATTAGACCTGCTGTGGAGTGTGAATCCTCAGCTCTACATGTATTGTTCCTCTAGCCAAATAATCTTAAATCAGTACAGGCTCTGCAACAGTTAATGATCAAATATTTCGGAAGTGTGTCATGTTGAAAGTGTCCGGTAGGAGGGTTAGAGCACAGTTTTGTTTTACCCCTTTTCTTTTTTCCGTTATTGTGTGCGTCAGTGTGTGTGTTTTGTTATCAAGCCGGAGTAACAGTAATGCGATTTGGCAGATTTATGGATTCTGTGATTGTTTCTCTCCTGAAGGGAATCTGAGAATGGGGCAGATCTGTAAGA
The DNA here is from genome assembly GCF_036373705.1 of Amia ocellicauda. NCBI lineage: Eukaryota > Metazoa > Chordata > Actinopteri > Amiiformes > Amiidae > Amia > Amia ocellicauda. The sequence goes on along the minus strand of NC_089857.1, from coordinate 11,727,875 downwards.
GAGCCGCCGTAATGGGTTGCATATACAATCCTATTCTTCCTTTTATTTTTTATTGTTTGGCAAGGGAAGGACGTTTTCATGTTGTTAATATACAGGGGAACTTGGTAGGCGATCGGTAATTCATCGCTCCACGGGGTATTCACAAGGAGGCCAGTTATCAGAATCCATGCACAAAAGAACCAGGCACTGTTTCATGAATTATTTTTTGTTTATGTACCGCCTTTGACTGGTGTTATGATGACTGATTCTTTATGAATTGAAGCAGAGGTTTAAAAAAAGAAAATCCCCTTCCTTTCAAAGCAGCTAAAAAGGGGATTCCCCACACTGGTTTATTATCAGTCTAAATAAGGTCAGGTATTCTCTTTGAGTCAAGTGCAGCAGATATGTAGGCACAAGGCATTGGTAAGATGTAAATATTTACTGTCTTTAACTCCTTATATAGCATTCTATTAATCCAATCAATTGAATCAGGAAGAAATTTAAGAACGTCTGGTCCGTGGTACAAAATTAGTATTCTTGTATGTTGTTGGTAAATTACAGTAAACAAAAGAGAGCCGTCCCTGGGCATGGGGAATTTGTACTCCTGCGAATTCAGGGAAGTGATGTAAACGTGGCTCAAATACAGTGAGACCTGTGGCACTTATAAGGGGGCATATTTTGAAATGCAGCGAAATGCCAGCGACACATATCAATTCTTCTTTTCTTAATTCTGCTTCATAACGATTTGGTGATTTTGTGGTATTTCTGTACAATTCACAATGTGCGTAAAAGATGTGCGTATGTGTGTGTGATAATTCATCATCTGCACTCTTAGGGAAATATTATAATGTAAGTTTCAACCTCTCATATTGGAATATTCCTGATACATTAAGTGGTAAAAGAGACTTTGTAAAATCCTTATCAGAGGTTTTCAGCCAGCATGTGTGCAGCCTTCTTTAACACTTAGTATAATGTATGTTTACTGCAATTACTGCCCAGTCATTTTTCATAGCTTTCTTCTTAGACTAGGTAGACCATGTCAAGACTGAAATCTGCCGGACCACTTTACCATCCCCCTAACATGGCCACTTTGTATTTTTCAGCAACATTTTGATTAGTGTACAATGTGCAGGTAACACTTTGCTGCAGGGTTCAAATGTCATAAGCATATTCTCCTCTAACCTGCAATCATGTAATAAAAATGAACCGGTTAGCCCCAATTTAAAGACAAACAAACTGCTATCACAAGGTTCAACAGTGAGTGAGTTTCAGAAAATTGTTCTTGGACTTTTCACATTCTGTTAATAGACAGTGACATCCCAGTATTCTGTCCGGTGGCCATTTTTGGTTATGGTTGATGTTATGGTTAATATAAAATAATATAGTCCTGTGAGTTCATGCATTAAAAAATACACAACAAATAGGATTGAATGTATTGAATGAACAAAGGTCCTTGATGGTTAAAGTACTTAAGTTAATATCTTTGGCTTTGACAGTGTTTTCTAAATGTCATGCATTCGTGTGTGACTAACCATGTCAAATGTTTTCCTACAAAAGATACATTAAGAAAGCAGTCATTTATCAAAATTAAATTAGACATTATTCAGTATTCATTAAGTAATCACGGAGATGTTTATTGTGACACCAGCAATGCTAATATGATTTAAGATATGAATCTGAGTCTCTACTGTTTCATGCTGTGAGTTCTGTTCACAATTGTATTTTTAACTTATGCCAAACAGTCAAATTATTTTAAACAAAGGGTGTTGAAGCCTTTTGTTCAAAAAAATGTGGTAGGACGCACCTATCAAATTCTTCAGGCCTTAGTGAACAGATAAGTGCAGAGTTCTTCAATGGAGTTAATGTCCCATGACAATAATCCAATGCCTGGTACTGAAGAGGCTCGCATTGAATCTCCCATAGATCCACACATTCTTCTGTCAAGTGCAAACTGTGCATTTGAACGTTTGTTTCTGGGAATACTGAACTAATTGTCCAGCAGAGATTAGGTTATAAAGTGCAGAATGATTTCTTCCATAACAATATGTTTTAATGATCTCACCAGCTTGCGAGTATTATACCTGATTTTGCTACTCATTCCACCTTTCACAAGATACAGACGTGCTTTTAATCTCTAAGAAACTCCATTTGCTTCTAGAACTGAACTGAGACAGAACTCAAAATGTTTTTGATTTGATTTCCAACATGTCGCAGATAACTTGCAAATAGATTGGTGATAAGAAAACAGTAGTTATTATAGTAGTTCTTCAAAATATGACGATCTATTTCCCCAGATATGAATACTGATATCACTCTGGTGAATATTTCAGTGTTTCTGGAATGTGTTCATAGTTATCTAAATGCTGTCAGGTGCTTCTTTTAGGTTGTTGCACCACAGTAGCTAATTGGCCATATGTGAGGCTCAGTTTAATGTCAAAATCACTATTGTCAATTCACCGAATTCCCAGAAGCTAGCAACTTAGCACTTGAAAGGGTGGTAACTAGGGTACTTCCTATGGCTTTGAACCAAAATTTGCTCCAACATCTTGTTTTCACAAAAACTTGATTTGATGGCCAAATATGGATATATTATTTATTAAGGCTTATATATAAATAAATAATTATTCTATTGGCAAGGACACAAATGACTAATAAAAATGTTGTGGTCTGTTCGGGGGCAAAATAAACAAGAAGATCAATAATGGTATGTAATAGTAACAGTATACAACAGCTGAAATAGTTCAGAAAGTTAACGTCATGTCACACAATTCTGTGTTTGTGAAAAGGAATCATACATTTTATAGAATTCAATGTCTTTCTTGCATAAAAGATAAAAATAAAGCCTATATTTTATTCTGATGGACTTTGTGTAGTACAGTCATTGTTTCACTATAAGCCCCAGTGATATTTCTGAACAAACAAGAACCAATTCTATACAGAGGTCACTAAGCCCAGATGAGCATATTTGCATAAATCCCATATTTTAACTGCCAGGAAATTATGTTGGTGTTGGTGACTGATTGTAGAACAATCAAAACATTTTAACCCTTTTTTATATCTCTAAGCATTGATACTAAAAAATGTTTCTGTATTTGAACTTGTATATATTCCTAGCCAGTTCCAACTGAAACAAAAAAAAAATCATCTGAAAGTTAGATTGTTTATTTTAATTTTATTTTGTGAACAACCATTTTCTTATGAATTTACACTGCTATAAATAATTAAGCCCTAAATGTCTGATTTGCAGTAATTTATTGTCTGAGTAGAAGTGTGAGATTTAAAACTGAACTTCAAATAATTTGTGCTTATTATTGAATTTTAATGTCACATTAAATAATGGTTTCCTTAATGTCTGATGACACATTGCTGACTTTATACAAAGGGACTGTGTCCCTAAGGATTAGCAGTGTTGTGTAATATTGGTGCTGCCGTGTCAGGTCAGCAGTGGTAATAATGGGGTAAATCAAGTGGGTTCACACACACATGCTTTTGTAATGCATCAATAGACTTATTTAAGAAGACAAAGACAAGTTATTTAATTTAAGTTGATTAATTGCAACAGGAGTGTGTTGCAGTACTTGTTAAAATTAATTGAACCATGTATGTCTACGTTTGTGTTTTTTTTATTGAACACAGCTGTAGATGTAGCAACACAAATCATGTACAATTACCTGGTGAACATTTAGTAAAAAGAAAATACAATCAAAGGAGGAATGCCCTACACATTCCTGCTTACTGCTCACCTCGTGAGTATAGATTGTGCCCATGGCATTTTGTTTTGTTGTCTTCCTAAAGTAATTTATTGATACATTTGTTTTATTCAGAATACATTCACATATGCATAATGTCTAATGCGATACAATGAAGTAGTGTGTGGAATACTAAAAAAACGCTAATGTTCGTTAGAATAATTTGGTGGCTGTGTCTTACTATGGTGTGGAATGTGTATTGCACACAGTGAAGGTTTAACTCATGTATAAGGAGAATAAAAACATAGTTATTGTGATTATTGACTCAGGAATTTAAATTTCACTTGTAAACAGAATAATTTCCATGATGCCAGATCATGAGTAGTTTTTAAGGCTGGGTTTTCTGCTTTTCCGTAATGGAATAATATTACATCTTAATGAGGTAAGCCCACAATAATAATAATTGCTTTAGTTGAGTCAATATCGTGTGTGTGGGTGTATGCGTGTGTGTGCGTGTGTGTGCGTGTGTGTGTGTGTGTGTGTGTGCCATCTCCAGTAACCTTGTCAACATTGATTATTTTGCCTAAGTCTTAATTTTCAAAACCTTTACTTAAAGAAACAGGAAATGATTGAGAATTTACCCATATTTCTAAGAATAAACCTATAAATAAACACTTTATGTAGGCCTAGTTGTTGCAATTTGTATTTATTGCAACTGATATTTATTTTTGTTTGTATATTTCAACACCATTCTTTTATTTTTGATGCACAATGCCATTTGTTTGTACAAAAGATTAATAAACCTAACAGTAAAACTGGTTTATCTGCACAGCCATGTATGCTTGCTCTGCTGTTGCGGTGTCCCATTGTGCTCAGTTGTGTGGGATATGTGAAAAATGACAATTCCTATTTCATTGCAAGGTTTTGCAGCAACGGCAAATGTTGTGTTTGTTTAATTTATAGTGATATCCTCGGCCTCTGTTTTAACAATGGTGGTGCTCTGGTGGCAGGAAGTGACATCTTTCTCTGATGATGTGGTAATTGAAAAAAAAAAGTCATACATTTTAACTGTATGGCCCATCCCATCTCCCTCCACCCCTTTGTGTCAACCTCTAGATCCCCAACTATATATTGGAATGACTTCTGTTTAACTAATTATTTACTCTGAGTTCCCAGCATAATTGCGGTGAAGACAACTGAAGACCCAGGACAATCAGGCTGCTTGTTGTTTTTTCATTTAATACCAAGCCACATATCTTAAAGTCTTTTCCTTTGTTTTATTTATAGAAACTCCCAAAGATAAAAACCTTTGTAATTCAATGTACATTATTTGTACATTACATTATTTTGTCTGTCAGTTTGGTATTACACATTCGTCAAGCTATTCTATGAGTTTGATTAGAGAGATAATATTACAGTCCCCCCCTTTGCTTCCAATTTTCAAAGTGCCATGTGGTGTTTTACTGGAGAACACGTGTGCAGCACATCACGCTAAGTAGTCCCATCACTTATTTAGCTCTGTATCTCTCTGTTTGTACGTCTTTGCTAAATTAGAGATGAGCAAATACAATGAAAACCTCTGTGACTGCAACTGCCAACTGGGTGTCTTTTATTTGCAAGTTGAAATGCTTGAGGAATAATGCGACTCCTCTGCCATTTTAATTGGAGGCACAATTTAGCAGCGGATTCTCCCCATGGAGTGAGTTGTCTGTTTTGAGTAATTGGAGTCTGAGCCACTGCTTGAGGAGTAGCTTTAGGAGGTTCATTTATTTTTTTATTTTTTTTTGTTTACTTTGACATTCTCACTCTTTCCTGTCACATTATTTGGCTCCTGTTGCATTTCTGGGAATGGCAATAAAACGACTAGATGCTTGTAGTCTGTCTCTACAGAAGTTTGAAATCTTGATGCAACACACCCGTTTTTCATATCAAATGCAATGAGTCACATAATTCGTTCTGGACACTGTGGTTAAACTTGGCACAATGGAAGTGTGAAACTATTTATTTTGCACTTATTTGCTGGCATGTGTTTATAGCTGCAGTCACTTTTTTTCTGCTCAGTTAACATGTTAATTTTAGAAAAAAATTTAGAGGAAGTGTGCATCATGTGCAAGTTTTCATCAGTAGACAAACAAGAAGTATAAAAATATAGGCCTGAGCTTTCGATATAAGTTTGAATTGTGTTAGCTGTACTTTTATCCAACATCGTCTCATAATAATATGAACTCAAAGCATATTATAGCATGCAGTGCTATATATATAAACATATATATTTATAGATATGTCGATCAGATTTAATTTCCAGAATATGACCATCAAGGAGAGACAGAGCGAAAGGGAACTCTTCCCTCCCAGTCCTGTGCCTGGGTGGTTAATCCTCCTGTGCTTGTCCAATAAAGCTGGATTTATACTGTCTTGGTGCTGCACTGTTCAGGTCCTCTTGTGCTAGCCTGCGATCCCAGTTACAATGATCTTTGTTCACTGTCTTATAAAAATCAAGGCATCATGGGAGGGGGGGGCATTGGGAGCCTGGCAGTCAAGCTCCATAAAAGGCAAGAACACCGCGCTCTGGATTGTTGATACCACAAACAAGAGCTCAGCCAGGGACACTGAGGCCCCACAGCCCCGCCGCGGCCTGCAGGCCTCTCCCGGCTTTTGAACACAACGCTCTGGTCTTCAATCTTCACAGGATGTTTTTTCTTCACGATTTCAAGATTCAGATTTATGCATTTTGACCTCTGAATCGAATACGAATGTGACTGCGAATCAGAGGGAGAACGCAAGTTACCTGTGTCTCCGTCTCTGGATCACGGGGTTCAGCATGTGCCAGTTTGACACTGCCTGTGTTTTGGAGTGCATTTCAGTTGAGTTCGAGTGGTGCAGGAGACTGTAAATTATTTGTTTCATAGCTGAGCAAGTGTGATACATTTTCTCCCCCTGACATTCTTGACATTCAGCCTTCAGTGTATGCCAGTTTGTACCACTGTTCATGTTCACTGATGTGTAATCTGTGACCCCCACACTCACTATAGTAGCTAAAAGCAACCATCATCTCTTGAAAGACCAAGATCCACCTGTGTGAAGTGTTTTGTTTGTGCATTTCACAACAATCACGGAGGGCTCCTGACTGCAACATGCTCTGACCGTGTCATGAACAGCTGTGGTGTCAACTGTGTCAAAATACATGGACAAAATTTATTGAAAACCTTCTGATTCCTGCATAGCTGCCTCTTGGCATGTGCATCAAAACGCCTCTCTGCTTTCTTGGGGTTGCTTCTCCACCTGAGTGTCTGAGCCTCCTGCCCTGTCCTGCGTGCTCTGAGTGTCGCTGGATTTGGGAAACCGTGTGGCCCTGCGTCTCTTTTGTAATTCCCTCTATGCTGGAGCTTAGGTGTCATCCCCTGTACAATTTTACATGGCCCTAGTACTTGCCATGTGTTTCACAAGAAGTGACCACACAGATCAGAAATAGCCTTGGGAAATAGGGCTTGGTGAACAGCCCAAGCCTGTGTTTTGATTTCAAAACCCCTGCGTTTTTGCCAGCGAGTGCGTCATGTAACACTTTGTTTGACCCTTCACAAAGCACGACTACTGCTACTGACTTGGCTGGCAGTGCGATCTGGCCGTGGTCCAGCTGGCTTGTGCAAGGTGAATCTGCAGCTGATGCCTGAACACTTGAAGAAGATTTACGCCAATGACTCAGGGCGAGGTGTAAGACCTTGTGTGGGTGCCAAAGCACACAGCTGATAACACACAGAGGTGGCATGCTGCCTTCTGCTTTTATTATTACGTGAACTTTCATGAAGCCCAGGTCGGCAGGTGGATCCTTCAGCAGCGAATTTCTGATTTGACAGCAGAGCACAAGGCCTGGAAAGACAGGGAGCTATTTAAGGAATGGGATCCGCTGCTGTGTACCTGTCCTGCTTGCCAAGTCCCTGGAATTCCCTAGAAGCAGCCCCTCTGCTCTCGCCTTGTGCGCTGGCGTTTGCACCGTTTAGTGTAAGGGAAGTGTGTGTGGCTGACAGATTGAGGGAACCACCGGGTCAGGGAGGTTAAATTGAACAAATCTGCTCATTGACTTTCTGTCTTCTTCACCTTCCATTAATATCATTACTGCTCAGCTGCAGGGGCCCAGCCAACATGTTTGTGTGACTGAGAAGGGAGAGGCAGGGCTGGGCAGATCGGTGCTGGGCAGGGTAGAGTTTTGGAAAAGGGCACTGTCTACAGCACAAAACACTTTGATCTATTTAAAGAATGAGATTACCAAAATCCTTGAAGGATTTCCTCAAAATGTTTGATATAAATAATCAGGAACAAAAAGCAGATGAAACAGGAAGCAAGAAATGCATTTAAGACATTTGCTTGTACTTAAATGTACTTTCACATCTTTTTTACATTTTGGAACTTGGATGATTTTGGTTGATAACTCAGTATTCAATTTGAAAAATGGTGTTTTGTCTGTTTTTTCAACCACTGAAGGTAGTAAAACACAAATACCTCTATGCTGACCTGCAGTGGGGTTTTGTTACGTTCTGTTACATTGTTTAGTCTGTTTGCTTTTTCCCTGAGAATGAAAATGAGCAATTAGAAATACCGTGATTCCCCGAGGAGTTTTAAGTATTCTCCATATTCTGTTTATTTTTTCTTACTGAATTCCAACCTTGCCCTGCTTTAATACAACACATACAAACTTATAATTTTGTATGGCTTCCCTGTATCCTGTGTTGACTCCCAAAAGAGTATTTGGCTATGGATAAGAGAATGCATGGGAGAGAAGAAAAAGGCTACTCTTTTTTAATTATAAACCTGACATTTATGAGACAGCACATAACATTTAAGAGCCCCTAACGCCACAGTCACTGAAGATACCCTGGAGACTCTCTTATGTGGCCATAGAAGTGTGCAAATAAATATATATGTGAATGTTTAAATCCTAAAGCTGGGGTCTTAAATGTTGCAGTGGTTGCAGAACGATGGCTGTCACATCAACAGACCACATCAGTCAATCACCATCTGTTATCTAGTGTTTTTGACAGTCATTCATTCACCCTTAATTCTCACTTTTTTTGTTTTTTTGTTTTTTTGTTTTTTGTTTTTTAAATAGTTTTCTGTTTTTTGTTATGCTTTTTTCATATCATTTGAATTTTCCTTTATAGTGTAAAGAACAATCTGAATCCACTCAAGTTGTGTGTGTGAGGGGGGAAAGTGCATACCACATAACTGCTAGATCTGGTTAGTTGCTCATTTCCCACCACCCTGGCTTCCACCACTGTCAATTTGGAGGGGCAAGAGGGACCAGCTGAAGGGTAATACGCTCCAGTTGTATTGATTATTCCTCCAGTGTGTGCTTGGCCAGTAGAAAGACAGTGGATGGGGTCCTAATAGCTCCTGTTCCTCAGCAATTCTAGTGGGAAACAAACGTTGGAAAAGTGTGAATTCTTAAACAATGTGAGAAGTCTCTTGTGGAAACATTGTGTGTGAAACACTGCTTTGTGAACAACTACTGGACTTTACCAAGTAATTAAAGAAAACATACTTTTCCCAGCAGAGAAAGGAGCTCACTTCTGCAGAAATGCTTTCTTTCATTGGCTTTATGGTATATTTTGGAAGATTTTAATTTATAATTTCCTTTATTTATATATATATAAAAAAAATACAGCCGCTTTTGGAAAGTTAGTATTTTTACTGAGGTGTGATTAGTGCACAGTCTTGGTGATAGTAGTGAGTAACACTACTGAGTGAGTGTTGCACTCTGAATTAGATTCACCTAAATATGAACATCCTGAGGGTCATTAAGTAACATGTTCTGGAGTTCATTGAGCTTCTCGTGGATTTTACCTCTTTTTCAAGGGCAGTCGGATACTCCTGGAAACAGGAAGAGAGAGGTTAGTGGTAATCCAGCTGTGACTTAAAGCAGCCTCCCCCCATGGAAAAACACATTTAGTGTTACTGAAGGAGGCACTTTGCCATGACAGATAAAGCTTGTCATTTTTACAGTGATCAGATGTATTGTCAGCTAGGTATATTAATCTTAACATTTACATTTACCAAATAGTTTGAAATAGTGTTCAACTAAAGAAGTAAATATATTTTAAACATATCCAGTTTAAATTAATATAATTAATGCATATTAATCAAAATCCCTTCCATCACATCCATTGTTCATTTGCTTCATTACTTACACACAATTCCCTTGGTAATTTTAGTAATTTACAGAAATGCAAAACCCTACAGCTTTATTCCTAGTTTCATTATATCTTTTCCATCTTCAGACAGCAATTTGTGAATTACCAGTGGTTTCCCCAGCCCTTGCACTTATTTTAAGCCACTAATTGCATCTAAGTTTTTAAACAAAGGGATTTCCTTTCAGTGAATGGTCAGATGGGCCCTAAATAATTAGCCGGGTGCATTTACAGCAGTCCTGCATGGCCTGGCCCCAGAGGTGTAAACAGTGAGGCCTGCACTGGACTTGATTGTCAGATGAAAACCCTTTCCAGGTTATTTCCTGGATTGCCTTGTTAGTTTTGTATTTCTTAATTAGTGACTTGATTTGTGACCTGTTCCATTCAAGCATCCTGTCTACCTTGGTCCTGCATGCTGTGTTGGTAACCCAGTTGATTGACCTGAAAAACAAAAAACAAAAAAAATGAGCTTCTAGAAAAACTTGTTTCCAGTGCTTCTGACATGTACTGCAATAGTTTGACTGTAAAGAACAAAATAATTGATAAAACCTACTCTAGTATGTGTGTGTGTGTGTGTATATATATATATATATATATATATATATATATATATATATATATATATATATATACTGGATATATTCTCTGCAGCATGTGTGCTAAATGTCCACCATCAGAGAAATGTTATTGTGGACAGCCCTGCCAATAGTCCTGATTGGGTCCACACCCTGCAAGCTGAACCAGCAGACCCCTCTGCACAGAATATGAAGTGAGCATTTTTTAATGCCATTGAAGTTAATGAAAGCGTATTGTTTCTGCTGTGCTTACTGAATTTTCTGTATTTCTCTAGCATTGAGTGTTTTTTTTTTCATACTGTTCTCACTTTTTATCTCTGATGTGCTTTATCCTGTTTGATTAAAATGTCCAGGTTTTGTATGGTTTCCAGCAGTATTGATATTGTATAATAATAAAAGATGGCTTTTGTTTCCTCTTCATAAAGAAGCTTCTATCTCTAGGGCAGACAATTAGGTTAATCCAGTAAGCTTGATGTGAATAGCCCCTGTTCTAGAAAGTTCCTGCCTTTGTAATTTAGGTTCAACTTTTTTTCAGTTATTTGTAACTGTTCACCCTTGTTCATGTTATAAGAGGGCTTGGAAATAATGCCCTATACTGCCTTAGAAAACATTTTCCTTGCAGAACCTTCAAGCATTAGTGTGACGGGTGCTGCTGTCGCGGGCTGCTCAAGCCCACACATGCCTGCTCTCGGCGCTGCCACAGTGGCTGTAGTCCTGCCTCCCCTGGCCAATCACCAGCTCTCTCTATCACTGTTCCTGCAGCTTTGAATACGCTGCACGGCTCCAGTCAGGTTCGGAGCACCAGGGACCTGGCGCAGGGCCAGGCGCTGTGCATAGTGACGTGGGCAATAAAGTGCTTTATTATGGCTTAAATAAAGACCACTGAGTACATGTTGAAACACAGAAAGACATGACAGCCCCAGGAATTATTTAAAACACAAAACAAAAAGGATTAAACCAATGGTAAAACAGAGAATGATAAGATTATCATTAATCCTACACTGCATAATAAACACAAATAATTGTTGAAGGATGTATACATTTGTTTTTTTGTTTGTTATGGATTTCAGAATTAAAGACTGGTATATTTTCCCTGGTGCATTCTGTTTTTTAAGATTTGCAGAAAAGCGGCATTAAATAAGGAATCTATCATTTAAAAAGATATCAGCATGATAGCTGAAATAGATGTCTTTCTTCACATACAAAACTCTGCTTGTAACAGGGAAAGAGGCAAAAGACATGCTCAATTGCAATTTATTTACCTGGCAGTTTCCAGGACACTGAGGTTTGATTGGTTCTTTGTGACCTATTGTGACCCCCAGAAACCCTTTCTTTAATTTTCCAAATAATCAAGGTTATATGACTTAACGCAGAGATGGCTGAAATACACACGGGAGACGACCCTGATCCCCGTAGCTGTGTTTTTGTGTGAGACATGACCGAAATGAGAGCAAAGTATCCCGACTGTCAGGACAGCCATACCCTGCATTTAGACTGCAGGCGCTAACACCTTCAGATGGCAACATACCAATTTTGGACTCACCATCTGGATTCGCTGGAGTGCCTTATGAAATTTGAAAATAAAAGTGTGCCGTATAAACCCTAAGTGGCTGGGTGTGCATAGAGCGGAAGTCTTTTCTCAGACACCTTTATTATCTCTCTTTTCTGAAGTAAGTCTTCATTGAGAATCAGTCATCCATGATAGACAGGGCTGAACCCCCTTCAGACAAGCTTTTGTGTGGAAAGGCTTTGAGCATGAAGCATCCTTTTCAACAACACGCTCAGGTGTGGCAAGCCAGAGAAAGAATAAGCAATGAGATTTCTTAATATTATCAGCATGTGGGTAAATGGCAAGCTTGTTATCTGTATTTTGTTGTTGTTGTTTTTCTTATTTATTGTGCTATTTCAAGAAAGTAAGAAAGGAAGATCCAGCTTCTATTTGCTAACTACATGCCATTTGGTCGATTAAGTGCAAGACACCTGAGTGATTTATTGTGTCCCTTAATGTAAACCTAATCACTGGAGTAGGCATTCCGCCCCGAAATTAGATCTGTTCCTTTTGAGGCACTCGGGTGAAAGTTGACTCCAGTTTAGACACAGGGCAGAAGGGAAAAGACTTTTGAAGCTGACAACCGTGTTCTTCCATCCTAGCAGTATCAGTTCTCCTCTGTCTTTTCATTGTTTGCAATCTGCCATGAAGACCTTTTTAACCACAGTCACCTCGTGTTTTTGAGTCTGAGGGCCGGATTCAATTCATACTTCAAAGTGCATCCGGTGAGAAAACAACTTTGCAAATTATCCAGCTTAATTCATCTTCCACCGAGGTCAAATGACGAACTCCTTGTCCTGGGAAATTACGGGGCGAGGGTTACTGACGCATTTACACTGACCCTGGAAACAATTGTGTGGTGGGTTCCTGTGCTGTGGGAGGTTAACTAGGAACTGATCATTGGAAATAAAACATGATTCAGGTTACGTTTTGAATCTATGGAGGTGTGAACACAGGACAGAATATATTGTTTCAATATATATCATAGTGGAGTGAGTCTGTGAATGAAACAGATAAATTTTTTCACCTAGGTGTGGATTACATTAGTTAAAGGTCTGTGTTCCCACTTATAGATCTCAAAATGTACATAATGTGAATAACACTAAATGTAAAAGACCAGTGTTTAGAAGTTTCAAATGATTGCTGTCAGAATATTGAAGGTTTATGGTTTGGACACTAGATCATAGTTTTTTTTACAATTCCCCAACCTGTTGTATGTAGCATAACCAGTTGGATTACCATATTCTGGTATCTCCGGGTTTTTACCTTGAATTATGTCTGAAGTGGCATGTTTAGTATTCAATCTCCTGCATGTTGTAGCAATAAAGAGACCTGGGATCAACTGCAACAACAAATCAATACATTGATATTATGCCTTCAGAAATGAGATATTTTGGGGTTGCAGTCTTTATTCAGGTGCAAGGAATTGGTTAAACTGTGAGCATCCTATTTTTCAGCTCATATCAGTTGTACATGAAAGTGAACAGATAAGACAGGAATACCCTGGGCATTAACCCCCTGTGGATGTTCACATACAGGATCTTCAAGAAGTGGAACAAAGGCTGTGTTTCAGAATTGACTCCTGTGTATGAAATATGTACATAAGTATTATGAATTTTAAAATAATGGTCAAGTCAAACCTCAGGTGGAATATGAAGTTTGAGAGAAAATTACCTTCCCCCCCCCAGTTGATCTCCATACATTTTGTTTTTTGTCTTTCAATAGTCAAAGAAAAGACGGTACAAGATAATTAGGTCCACACAGCCTTAAAACCTTCCAACTAAGATAAAATCTCAAAGACCCCTCTAAGAGACAAAAAAGCCAACTCAACTTTTAAGTCTGGATATAAATGTCTGTTTTGCATGGGGTTTGGAATGTACCATAGATAAAGAGATAGAAGCCTTTTAAAATCATGTCATCTGTGTCCTTCCTTACAATGCCTGAAAATTGCTGTATTAAAAACAGTACTGTCTGCATTCTTATGATATATTCATCTCTTTATCTTAAGGCATAGGAAAAAAACATAACGTGAGAAATGCCCAAGTATACCAAATATTTTAAATTATTATATAGAATAATTAGAAAATTGTATTGTGGTGATTCTGCTTAGGTGTGCGTACAGGTAAAATGTTGAAAATTGTGAACAAGTAGGACCTAGAAATGTCACAGATGTCTAAAGCTATTCCTAGTAACTGGCCTCAAATGCCCGGCATCATGGCTGCTCCCAGATGGAGTTTAAATCATTGTTGCTCACATTCCGTGCCGACAGAGGGATAATGACTGGCTTCCATCATCCGCACAGCAGCAGAAGACATTATCTAGTCTATGATAAGGGATTTGTGTGTCCAACTATTCCTAAAAAAACACAAATGGTAAACAGATTCAGAATAAGGGTCCTGTACACTGACCTAAAGATAATCTCTGTACCCCATCCCCCGTCCCCCCATTAATAACAGGTTTGGTGCCTATGGAATTAAAATTTAAAAGCCACAATATACATATTTATTAGATTGATTTATTGATTATTTATTTAGTAAAGCAGACATTTAATTTCCACTGCTAGCAATGCAGAGATAGTTTCATGCTTGACATCCTTGTCTAAATAGAATTTGTGGAGACATACTAAATGCAAGTACAATGCATTTGAGTACATACAGCTCTGGAAAAAATAAGAGACCAATCCAAGTTCAGAAATCAATGTTAAGTGGTCTCTTAATTTTTTCCAGAGCTGTATGCATGTGTGGTAACTTTGTTAGAGATGTTAATCAAAGTTTTCTGTTAGCAAGAAGAACAAATTAAATAAAACTCATATGATTATGCTGAGGTAGTGCACTATAATGAAATAGCTGAGCTATGGCAAAGAACCAAATGTGTTTCCCCGAGTCTTGCCAGCATTTAATTGCAGTGGTGTTATATTAAATAAAATTACAAGAGGATAAACTGGAAACTCAAACTTTTTTATTTTTATGAAATTGAATAGGGAGTATAAGACAATGATGTCAGGGCATTGAAAGAAAATTCAATCTATTTTATAATTTAGAAGTACTTGTGTCTCCATTCTCAGAGTATTTTTAAAATAATACAGAAAATAACCACTAAACACAAAAGGATTTTTTTTTTCTAGAATACGGGAGGTTTGGGTTCTTTAAGGTGTTTGTTGTTAAACTCATTGCTCACAGCAAGTTTAGTAAAAACCTGCATTCCTTCCGCTGTGTTTATAACAACAGATAACTCCATTGAACCAAAGGCAATGCATATCTTCTTTAATATCAGTGCTTTATAAACTGTCTCTGGAAACCTTCTATAGTAGAAATGCTGACTCTGTTAGGATCTGGAGTTTGGTGGTCTGGGAATGTGCCGACTAGGGCATTCGATTATAATGAGTCGGTTGAAACTATCTGTGATAAAGGGACTACTAATTTTATGGTGTGAATCATTTGCTTTTTCAAATATTACAGAAGAGCAAGTGTATTTTTTGTATCTGAAGAAGGAAAATGTGCTGTAAATCTACATTTTTTTTCTTGTACAGTGTATAATACAAGATTAATATTCTATTTCTTTATAGTATAATGTATTGCACAATATTGAACAAAGGAAAAAAATAGCACAATCATTTATTCTCACCTGAAATCACAGTTGCTAAATTTTATCAACTTTTCTGCTACATTTTAACTTTTTCTGTGAACTGTGAAATAGTTTTACTCTTTCAGCATGATATTGAAACTAAAACATAAATAAACACACAACTCAATCTTAAGAAGTAGACTTTCTGATTCAATTTGTGTAGAGAATAAACTATTTATTCTGTTTGTTCAGGCAATCGTGTAAAGAAATGTTGTGGGGGTAAAAGGCTTTGAAGGAACAATATTCCTCCTGAAGGTACACAGCATTTTCTTGATGACAATCAAAACTGTTTCCAGTCTGGGTTCCTGCAACTCATCTTAAACAGCCGTCTTCCAATGCTGATGTGTAATTTAAATGCTCTTAAAAGAATGCAACCTTTTGCAGAGCAAAGCCCACCTGGTTTTATCCATGTATCTGTCATTATGTTTTAATGAGATGGGTAACCGTGGCAGATTAAAGGACTAATTCTGAAGATGATTCAATAGAGTCAGAGAAACAGGGAATATTATGGGTCTGAATTAAATGAGGAGTATTAAATTATTAGCCTAAACATTTTTATGGTGTATTCATTCAGACATTTGTAGTTTGAAGGCAAGAGAGCAATCAGTCTTTCTAAATGACTTAAATGTGAGTCTTTTCAAATGCAGGAATGCTAGCTGTGTGCAGTAGAAATACTCAGTATGTCAGTATAGTAGCATATAAAATATTGGGCCTGGATTTAAAACAATAATAAATAATTCTAATTTCCATTAGACTACAAATAATAATAATATTAATAATCATAACAATTATAACTAATTTTTCCATACTCTTGCACCCCCCCGGACACCTGCAGGTTCAGGTGTTGGCTGTTCAGTCTACTTCAAGTCCCCCAGTTGTTGTGAGGCAGGCAGGTGGTGCTGTGAGTTCATGGTGTGAAAAATAGCGACTGGCTTTGACAGTGTATGGGTCCGAAGACACAGACTTCATCTTATCTCTCCCGGACAGGAACGATGCTCGTGAGCAGCACATCAAGGTTAATGATCTTTAACAATCAGAAATAAATTAAAGATTTTTTTTTTAAATATATGTTTTTGAATACACAATGTTTCTTTAAGGACCTTGGTCAGCTTTTATAACCTCATTACGTTGCTTTCTGTCACAGTTTAACTGCTTCAGGCCCTGGCCATGAGGGATTTCTGATCAACTCCTGAGCATGCTTGTGATCTGCTTTCTTCAGTTCATACCACACATATTCTGTCTATATCAGGGGATTGTGATGGCCAATCAGGAGCTTCGCAGTAGGCATTTTTGAGAAAATGAAATCGCTAAGCAAATGTGCTGTGGGTGGCTGTTATTGTGGTTAACAGACATGCACAGTGCTTGGACCATAGGAACTTGGTAAGAGGATCCTTGGTGTGCTGTCGCATGGATTTAGCAAAACATCAAAAGGTTGCTTCCAGTACAGTAAAGTTGGCTCAAAATATACCTTAAGTTTACACTACAATTTAATTATTTAGCAACAGGCAGTGCCATCACACTGGGATATTGTAGGTAGAAGGTTTGTTTTTCAACATGATAAGAACTGTAAGCAAACTGCCAAAACTAAACTTTTCTAAATCAAGTGCATATATTACAGGGAAAGGGGAGTTTAGCCGGTGGCTTACACAGAAAAGTACTTTGTTTGTTACAAGACAATATAAACGGATCTCGGAAAATAGTGTGCAGGCCTCTCAGATTAATTTAATTTTCTCGTTTCAGTTCTGCTTTTGAAATGCAACAGCAGCATTTGTGGCTGCTTTCTCTAAATGACACCGAATTAGCTCAACAGGATGTTGGCCAAAAAGGCTGATTCCAAGATCTTTTCTGTATTATTTTACATTTTCTTTGTGTATACATTCCCATTCTTATGATGTCCGTATGTTGAACTGTTGTTTGTTTGTGTTTGTTGTATGTCCTTCTCTCACTTCATTTCTGAACAGCGAACACACAAATCGTGGTGTGATCTTCATGTCCAATGGGACACCTGTGGATCTCAGCATGGTGACCTTTTTAAAAAGTTAGAAACTGCAACTAATTCACACTGCATTATTTTACAAAATGTTCTCCCTCTTCAGACATTACTACATTAACGCAGCATCCCCTTCTCATAGCAGCTTATTGTCATGATGTGTGACAAGCCAGTGAACAGAATGTGCATCAATAACTCAATCGATATTGACATGGGCTGTTGATGAATCATTATAATCTCCAAATACAGTTATGTGCCTTTTTGTTGTTAGTGTTATAGAGCTATATTTTCTTTTTTTAATTGTGATCATCAGCCAAAAAAACAAACCAAAAAAAGAGAGAAAATATCTTACTATCATCATCTGTTGACAGTGCACTACCTTTTCTCAGGGAGATAGAGAAAGAGAGTGTGTGTGTGTACATGTGTGTGTGTGAGAGATAGAGAGAGAGCGAGCGAGAGAGAGAGAGAGAGAGAAATGTAGGGTTGAGCTCAGAGCCCAGCTTAGCAACAGCAGCTAAGGGTGTGCCCTTATGACCTCTTGGAAGAGATCACAGCAGACCAGGTCACTAGTATGTTAAGCCACCCTACCAGCCATGCATTTTTTTTTATCATAAAAGCTTTTTTATCATGCAGGGTCAGGTTAATATTTGAATTGAAGCCAGAGCGACATTGAGTAATTCACAGAGGTCACTCTGTACTTCACATAAACAAGGGGAGGATTATGTGTTTAATGGTCTATGTCTATTAAGCATATAAATGAATACTTTATCTGTGTACATTAAACTGCCTTTGTGTAAGCGACAGTTAAATATTAAACATGTTATGGCCAGGGTGTGAGCTTGCACAGAGACTCACACAGAAATAGGGGGCGGATATCATTTTATATGTCACGTAACTGTGGGAAGCTGACTTGGGAGACGTAATGCGTTTTCTTTAACTCAACAGCCTCTGTGGTGACAGAACGAGTGGTGCTGCAGTCTTCGTTATAGCCTGCTTCTTTCAGTCATAGAGGATAAACCCTCCCGTCTTTTCCTGAAACGGTTGCCCTACAGATTAGTGGAAGTGGCACCAGCAGATGTTTTGACATAGCTGCACCAACTGGAACCTGTTTTCTCTCTGGTCCCAACTTTCCTTCTTTGCATAAAAAAACTTCCATATGCTGGTAACCCCCATTGCAAATATGTACAGTGGTAGCAAGCTTTGATGTTTGATAACCTAAGCAGTGTCACTGGGTTTAAGCTGCAATGACTAACTGGCAACTCTGGGTATTTTCATTTCACTCAAGAAGAGGTGTGTCGTGGGCCTTGCTGGTGTTTTGTAATGCAGAGTTACATTTGAAATGAGTAATCAGAATAGTAAAAGTAGCGAAGAAAAACAGCTCCATTAGATGCAGGGCACATCCCTGGCAACAGGTAAGCCATAATCATTAGTACTCCCTGGGTGGTGTGCTGCTACTACAACATAAAATTATACTGTGTTGTAAGAATGCCAGCTGCTGTTCTGTATTGACGGCAACACCGGTCTCCGCCAGATTCCGTAGATAACATAGCTTTAATAACCCGCCTGCAAAGGCCATGCTCTGTGCAATACACGGATTAGGGAGGCAGTGAAATGTCTACTTTTAAAACAAAGTATTTCCTTCAGCATACTGTAGCTGGCTGCGCAGTCAGATCGGGTTTGTCATTGGGCACCGCAGATTTAGTGCAAGAGCTTCACACGTGCCTGTGGACTTACCTTCTGCTGTTAGCTACATACAATGAATGGGGCAAGAATTAAATTGCTCTGAAATGTGCTGCTACAGAATGCCTTTTGTGTGCACATCACTTCTCCGAGGCTCAAGTGATTCGGTGTGACTGAGTTAAGAGTGTAATGAGATGAATAACTTGGAGCACAGGAGCGGACTTTCCTTTAGAACAAACCAGAAAGATGATTGACTTCTTCAGTTCCGTTCTTCAGTCAATAAGCGCACAAATTGAAGGCATTCGATATTTTACCCATGTATTTTATTAATAAGCCCTTGCATAGTGTGGCATGTCAAGCGTTTTCCAGTGTCCCTGCCTCCTCTTTGTCTGTTTACTTTGAATTACATATTACATTATTTTTCTGGGGTTTGTCCGTTATTTATGAATAATTAATTATTGTTCTGCATTATTGTGTCCAGATGCCCTTTACTTAGGTTGCTTTTTAAAGTTACATTTCTTTAGCTATGAATATTGGATAATCCAAATACTGTGCCTGCATGGTAACCAAGCCTGCACTAAGCGTGTAACATGAGATAGCATATACTATTTAAGTCTTATTTATATAGAGCACGGGGTGAAGCTGGAAACGCAGTTCTACTCAAATACAAACAATTAAATGGAAAACTACAGTCAAAGCAACTAAATAAAAAAAAGTGTATTCATATTTTCAGCTTGTGTTCTTATTTATTTATTTATTTAATGTAAATAACCTAATCAAGTCACTATTGTATCTCTGCAAATAAAAAAAAAAAAAGGTAATGAATACAAATTAGATAACGCTTCCAACAAGACAAATGTGGGCCGTGTGTTTACCAGAGTAATGGGACCCAAATCTGTACCCCCGTGTTATCATGTGTCTGCTTCAAATACCTGCAATTTAATCTGGCTGTGTATCCTATTAGAAATATGTAAGCTTTTAACAAGTGGTTTTAACTCTGTACGGCTGTAATCATGTCTACAAGGTATTTGATGCATGAAAATGTTTGGAATACCAAACCGAATTGCATTTGGAGAGAGTGAGGGTAGGTTTTCCCTGAAAGGTGAACTGGAACAAAGTTCAGAAAATTGGATAATGTCAGTGACATTTAAGTTGTTGGTGAATATACCTGTTTTAAAAGTGCTATGGTAATGAAATGGGTGCTGTTTATGCCGTCCAGTCCCTGTTGCACATGTATTGTTGCATGACTGCCCTTGATTTATTGGATTTAATTCTGCAGACTCAGCAGTGTAAACATTAACTTATTAACTGCAAATCAAGTGTCGTGTTGATACTAAACATTAAATAAACAAGATTGTGTTTCAACACTTGATGCAGAACTGCAGAATGTGCAAGGTGAAGGATTAGTAATTAAATCCCATGGGTAATTAGATGGCATATTAAACAGACAGTCTGGTCAGAGCAGCCTTTTTGATTAACTTGTGCCTGCAGCTTTTTGGAATACATCATAAGCCGTAGCTAAACCAGAATGCTGGTTCTGCGCAGTTTTGAAGAGTCCTTCAGTGACAACAATTGCTAACCATGTACATTTCATGAGTGTTATTTGCAAGGGGTGGTAGCCTTGAGACCTGCTATGGTAATACCCTGGCACGGGGAGCATAGTCGTTCAGGTGAGTCCGCATAGCTACGCATGTGGTTGCAGCCCATTCATTTGGACAGAGCATTTTGATCCTTACCCTAAAATACTTGAGTTCTGGGTGTGTGGGTATCTGAACATTTAATTAGTATTTTAGAACCGTGGGTTTTTACACATGCAGCTTTAGAAACTCATGTGAAACCAAACAATTACAGCTTTGTGAAAAACATAACATATGTATCTATATATCTATCTATATATAAATAATTTTTGTGTCTGTTTCTGTACATATTTACACATTCTGTAATTCAATTATAATTATGTGGCATTTGTCTTAGGACATTGTAGGAGAGAGAGAACATTACCATGTAGTTGAGAAACCTCAGTATCTGGGCTGCATTTTTGGTTATCCATCTGGGGTTCAGGGGTTAATAATCTCTGTTACAGGAACCTGTGCTCAAGCCATTAAACTTTTCCTGTTGATACTAGCTGGAGCTTTACAAGATTTGCAACCGTGCATGGAGGCCAGCTTAATACAACATCATAAAACATCGGCCTTCAAGTGGAGAACTGGCACAGCACGAACACAGACGGGGAGACTGCGAATGAGATTTATAAAAGATATCACCTATCAATTGATATACTGGGTGTAAAAAAAAAGGTGTGAGATCACTTTAAAACGGACTTCTTCATTTTTCATAACTGTTATTCAGAAAAAAAAAAGATTATGTTTTGCACTGATAAACAACAGACTTACTAAAATGAATACAATGGCTGTTCCTGAGAAAGAACTAGTTTTCTAAAAATGTCTTTCTAAATTTTACAGTCATATGAGATTCCACATGACATATTTTTAAACTGCCCTTTTGAAGCTGGTGGTTTTTTTTTTAAATCCAGATAGCTACTGTGCTACTTTGTTACAAGCACAGATATGAAGCACCTATATATACAGTGTAATACCCACACATTTTCAGAACCTGTATTCCCACCCTTAAATACTCATCACAACAGGAGTAATAGAATAATGCTCATCTCTATGTCTGTCTGCCACTCAGTCCTGCAGTGTTTTACATTATATAAATTCTATAAACCCCAAATCTATCAAGTATCACGGAGAGGGGTCAAATCATCATAATGCACATAGTTTTTTTCTGCAACATGTTGCTGTTCATGTTCTTGAATGAAACAAAAGACCAAAGTGTTAGAACAAGTAGGGCAAAGCGACTACCTTAGTTTACATTATAGACATGCCACTTATCAACAGCGTCTGTAGTGATACTCATAATCCAAAGCAGTACAAATCCACTCTCTAAGGAATTACCAGAGACAGCAATGCAGATCCTGAAAAGAAACAGCAGGCGCTTGTTTCCCGCAGACAGTCTTCGGATACCTCACCATTCTAGCCTGGCCTCTGGCCCATGCGACCATCTGAAAAGAAACATCTTAAAAACTGACAAGCAAACAAACAAGTGCTACTCAGGCATGGGAGAGCAAGTGTAAATATGAATTAAACAGTGTTCTCTGTTAGAACACATATCATGAAAATATCTTTTTCAGCAACAAACTGAAAAAGTATTAAGTGTGGGAGACTCATGTTTGTGGGCTCCACGGCGCAGGTCTGTTTTCTTAATGATTTGTAAATGAGTTATTTTCTTGTGGTGCTGGTTACTTTTTATTAAGTGTAATGGCCACAGGATGGTGAGGACAAGCCTGTGCTCTCAGAGGTCTCTGTGCCTGACTGTAGTCAAAAAGGTTTTGTTCTGCCACTTTTTATACTTCAGACCAGCTGTAAGAAACCAGTGGCTTTTATTGTTCTCTTAGTGTTTAGTGTCATCTAACACTTGACTTCTACAGCGCCAACACCATTGTGCAATTCTTCTATTAAGCATTACTCCCAAACCATGCTCTTTGTTTTATTTGATCTCAGGCCGACAATTAATCTTTTTGGCTGTGTTTTGTTTTGGTTACAAGGATGGTATCGGTAGTCCTTGAACCCTGAAACTTTCGACTTAAGACTTGTCGCTTTACGCCGCCTCTTTTAATGGGCCGAGCTTGATCTCTGAGCTATGACCTTGCAAATATTCAAGTACAATGTTCATATTGTCTTTCTGCCTCCAGGCAAGGGACTAGTTACAGTACAACCCCTGGTCGGTGAATTAAAAATGTTGTTGCTATGGAGATAAAAGTGCATCTGGTTGTAAAAGGGACCTGGCTTTTCAGAGGTTCTCGTTTATGGAAGGCCATTAAGTTTTATTAACATTATTCCCTGCCTCAGTGGGCATCACATGCTTTGTATTTAAAATTAACTTTTTTTTAAGACCAGGACATTAGGGGGAATACATTAATCCGTACAGAATGCTATTGTAAATGGAATTACATGGTTAGTGCGGAACATTAAATAACTCCCACAGACTCTTTGCAGTGCGCCACAGCATTTTAATACTAAGAGTGTCTCTGGCTAATTCCTTGATACTGATTAACAGTTTTATGAAGTGAGGAAACTGGAGTTAGTTAACTTTGGTCGGTTTACCAAAGCAAAGTGCACTACTTGAATGTAAGAATAAAGGGTAAAGTGGCAAGGGATCTTTGTTCGTTTTGGGTCACTGGCATTTTACAAAGTAGTAACCCCAGCGATGTAGTTGAAGCTAAACATTTGGGAACATTTAGAAACGGACAGGATTGGATCACTCAGTTATTAATGGACACCAAAAGAGCACGATGGGGCAAATGGCCTCCTCTCGTTTGTAAACTTTCTTATGTTCTTCTTATGTTCTTATGTAAGATAATGTCCTGGATAGCTATGTTAAGTTGGGTTCTCAGCGTGTTTTCTCCATGAGGAAAATGTACCTATTCTGAAGTATAGAAAAAACAACATAAAAACATGAATATTGGAAATCCTACTGAAAATATTGAGAGTGGTAAACAAAGCTTTTGGGAATATGATGACAGTGCTGCACAAGCTGATCATCGATGTTTACAGTAAAAGGTAACACGGTGTTCCAGATAAAGAAGTGAATGCTATTGGTCTTTTTAATTCAAGGTCAGATGTTAAATAGATGAGTTTCTATTTATAAACTCAGCTGAATGCATGATTCATTTTAGACTTTGTTTACATGGACTGTTTTCTGAGCATGTATACAGTGCAGCTCATACTCTGCTTGTTTTGTTCCAGTTATGTGGGGTAATTTGATCAATCTTGAAGCAGAAACAACAGCTTTCATGTTATATGTTTTCAAAGCCTACAGAAAGCAGCAGAGTAATAAAATAATCATTTATAACAACGACAACATTGTGATACCAATGGATAACAAGAGTTCTTTATCATAATAGCTGCGTGTATTTACATAATGTCAATATTTAGAGGTCAGAGCCACATCAAAACAAAAGTACAGTACATGAGCTATCAGATATATCCTCAGACACTTTGGAACGGCGCCATTAAAATGACCCTGATGAACTCTTGAACTGGCAAGCTGATTTCACAGCACCCTTTTGCTTTTGGAAAACAAGTGACGCCCAAACTGAGGAGCTTTTCCGCCCATGGTGTGAAGTGTACACAGATGAGGCACTTTAGCTCACTTTAAATAAAAGGACAACAAATATTACATGTGACAACAGGGTGTTATAGAATCAATCAAATGCGGTTTTAAATTCAAACTTGATTCAGGTTATGTCAGTTTGCAACACCCCCCACCCAATGCAAACTGTCTCCCTTCTTGTTTTTATTGATAACAAAACTCCAACGAAGCTTGTAATCATAATACATAATATCATGGTTTATGCTTCAGCCTTTCCAACAAAGTGAAGTGGGATCCACAGATCCAGAATGAAAGATCCGGTGTTTGAGACTAGAGTTCCTGTGAATTATGTGTGACTTCATTGCCCATTGCCCTGCTGCCTTGGTCCCTCCTATAGTTTTCAAAGTGATCTAGAAGTACGACTCATTGCGTTGAACAGTTGAATTGGACTCGGGTTACCACTTTTTCGGCCAAGGGAAGTGGATGTAGTCCAAGACCTTAGCTGAAGTGCAGGTTTAAAGTGTTTCTTGAACAGGTCCTGCAGCTAAGGGAAATGGGTATTAGTTAGTATGCAAAACCCAAAACTCGTTCACTGTGGTCTGTCTGTTCAGTTACTAAGACTAACTTACTTAGTCAGACATATTTCATAGCATTCGTTTTTGGAAAAAGTCGTTTTTGTTTTTTCCTTTTACACCCAGAAGTGAGAGATTTGAAATCCTTTGTGTAAAACAAACTATATGAATGTCATGTATAACAAGGAGAAAACCATATTTGATTGTCATCTGTCTAGCATATTTTCATCTGTCTAGCAATCCCCTGAACATTATAGTCAAAGAACTGGTGTACTTACTTTATTGCCAGGTTTATCATTTGCACATCCTGTCAGCCATGACCCCCATGGCACTGGCTCTTTCCTTGAAAATGTTTGGAAATATTCAGTAAGGTGTGTTTTGATCGATATGACTCCCATTTTAACTCGACAGCCTCCCGTACAGGTTTTGAAATCGCTTCACTTTACCTCAGACCTTTATTTTTATTTATATTGTGAATGAGGTGGAGGCCTTTCAACTGAGGCCTTTTAATTGAGAAGGCTTTATAAAACAAAGTACAGCATTGTTTTTTTTACTGTAGCCTTTATAATAAGGCAAAAGCTGCTAAGGGTTGGAAAATGGACACTGAGGCTTTAATGGTCACACCTGTTTTTAGCTTTCTAGGCCGCAAGCATTAACTAAATTTTTAATGACAGTGCTGGACATTCCCCTTTTCATGTGGGGATAATTAGAGGTACAGCCTTGGGCTTGAAGGATAAACATCACGCAATTACAGCAGACAGGGGGAGGGGCAGAAGTCGGGGGGAGAAAAACCTTAATAATGGGACTCTGGTGGGAAGTGGTATCTCATAGTTATAGTTACCAGAATAATGTCTACTTAAGATACAATTTGGGATATATTTATTTTAATTGTAATCCAAACAAAGAAAGGAAGTTTGCTATCCCACAGGATTTTGACTTGACTGTGTAAAAGCTTACACACAGAATCCAAATGAAAGTTGTTGTGGGTTGTTTTGTTGTTGTTGTTTTTGTTGTTGTTGTTGTTATTTTTTTCCTGTAATTCAAACCAGATGGGAAAAGGACCATGCCAGCCATGCATCAATGAGACAGTTGACTGATAAGCTGAAAGGGATTTTGAAAAAGCAAATAACTGAAATAAGGGCTCAGACTAATTCACTGGAATCTACCTACAATTTCACTCCGTTAATAACAGATATTTTACTTAGACCTGACTAACACATCACTCATGAACAGCTAATTCAGTGCAACTTAATATTTTCCATATTTGTCCTGTAGTAAACATAACTGACATCTGTTATTTGGCTGCTCCAGGAAGGGGATCAGTCATTAGAAACAGTCAACTGTCTACCAAGGCAGACCAGAATAATGAGAATCATAAAACTGTTGTGAAACAAGCTTGTTGCCCTTTCAAACCAGAGGGATGTACAAAGTATCTATTTTCATTTTCATTCCGATGAGGTAAATGTATAAAGATTTAAATTGTTCATTCATCACAATACTGGAATTCAAAGTTGGTTTGTTTTTTGTTTTTAAATATTGCTACTACTACCAATAAATCAATATAATATATATATATATACACACCAATCAGCCATAACATTATGACCACCTGCCTAATATTGTGTAGGTTCCCCTTTTGCCGCAAAACAGCCCTGACCCGTCGAGGCATGGACTCCACTAGACCTCTGAAGGTGTGCTGTGGTATCTGGCACCAAGACGTTAGCAGCAGATCCTTTAAGTCCTGTAAGTCGCGAGGTGGGGCCACCATGGATCGGACTTGTTTGTCCAGCACATCCCACAGATGCTCGATTGGATTGAGATCTGGGGAGTTTGGAGGCCAAGTCAACACCTTGAACTCGTGATTCATCAGACCAGGCCACCTTCTTCCATTGCTCCGTGGTCCAGTTCTGATGCTCACGTGCCCATTGTAGGCGCTTTCGGCAGTGGACAGGGGTCAGCATGGGCACCCTGACTGGTCTGCGGCTACGCAGCCCCATACGCAACAAACTGCGATGCACTGTGTGTTCTGACACCTTTCTATCAGAACCAGCATTCACTTTTTCAGCAATTTGAGCTACAGTAGCTTGTCTGTTGGATCGGACCACACGGGCCAGCCTTCGCTCCCCACGTGCATCAATGAGCCTTGGCCGCCCGTTACCCTGTCGCCGGTTCACCGCTTTTCCTTCCTTGGACCACTTTTGATAGGTACTGACCACTGCAGACCGGGAACAACCCACAAGAGCTGCAGATTTGGAGATGCTCTGACCCAGTCGTCTAGCCACCAATTTGGCCCTTGTCAAAGTCGCTCAGATCCTTACGCTTGCCCATTTTTCCTGCTTCTGACCAGGCCCGGCGCTATGGGCGGGCCTCAGGGGGCCATGCCCCCCCCCGGTTTAGATCCAGTGCCCCCCCAGTATCTGATTCTAAATTGCCATAATAAAAAGCAAAATAAAATGTAAACGTATAAAATCTATACGAACTACTACTGGAAATACTGTGTTTCAAAACCAGGGTTGCCAGGTTTTTTAATAGCAACAAGCCCTATTGGTTCCCAAAACAAGCGACCTCGTACAACAACCAATCAAACGGAGGGTGTGGGGCGGGGCGGGGCAGCTGCTGTCAACACTTTATGACTGTAGATATAGGGTGCATTTATGACGCGCATGCGTTTGTTATTCTGCACAGACTGACCAATTTAGTCGCTGAACCGGCGCTGCTGTTGAAACCGAGACAGTGGATTTCCATCCCACACAGAGATCACCAGAGCAGCCCACCTGCTCACTGATTGGGTCAGGAAGAACCGTCACTCAAACCTGCTGGACCAATGGAGACCCAGGATCCACGCCTCCCTGTAAACCCCGCCCTCACGACAAAACAGACAAAACTCGTAACGAAAAAAACAAAATCGAAACAAAGAAACTGGCGGCGAAAGCAAAGATCGCAGCATCGCAAGCAAAGACAGGGACTGCGGAGTTAACCCCAGCATACTCCGTCCAACAGCTGTTAGTTTTAACGTTTGCAATGAAAAATAGATCAATACATTATTATTAATATTATTATTATTTTTTTTTTGCATACGCCCTTATCCAAGGCGACTTACAAAATATAAGCGAAGTACAAAGTGCAAAAAATACAGTGCAGTTCAAGGCATATAAAACGTATTACAATTACATATTCAAAAGACATGTTTGAAACAAATATTTGGACGCATGGTACAATAATTAATGTAATGTATTAACTGATTTTTGATTCTAATGATAAACACACATAAAATCATACACCCAGCGTTGCTTGAGACTCGTGAACGAGTTGTTCATTTGTATCGTTGGCCGTGGGGGGTCTTGAGTGCGTCCAGTGTTGCAGGTCCTGTCCATAAATATTTTTGCTGGTGAAGCAAGGTCCGGGGGGGAAGAAATCGATTGTGACAAACCCCTAAATTCCCCCAAGTTCAAAATAATATCCCCCAACATTTCCCCCATACAAATGTTGCTCCCACATTTTCCCCAGGGCTCTTAAAAATCCCACAAATTTAGAGGAAAATCTGATCTGGCCACTGAGTGCGTCTTCAGCCGCGCAGACACTGACCCGCAGGCCCGCAGCAGCCCGCCTGTGTTCAGACAGGGACCCGGCTCTGCGACGAGATCAAGAGTTAGAAACTTGCGGAGCCGACGACAGGACAGGCAGGTGAGCGCTAGATCAGGTGTGATTCTTCAGTTGTGTGTGTTTGGTGTCATTTGCGAATAAAATAAATAATTATAATAATATGTGTGGACATTTATGTGTTTCAGCTCTCAACAGGATACATATTATTTCACAATGACAGCCCAGATTGTCAGCTTTATTGTATTCAAACCTACAGCATAAACTGCGGTCCGGCGGCTGAAGAAAGTTTTTATAACTTATTACATTCGACGAATTTACAGCAAACGCCATGTAGGTATTTAATTCATGTAAGAAATTCACGTACGCAGATATTCACTTCTGCATTGCAAAAGCCTCCACAATATGCGGCTCTAGTGTTCACTGATTCATAACAATTTAAAAATAACGTGTATTTACAATACAAATATTACTGATTCAGCTATATCTAAAGGCATGTTCATAATATAGGCCTAGGTAATGCTGCTCCATTTCGGGTTTTATTTTCTGGCTTTCAGATTCTTAACCGACATGGCTTTATCTATTAAAAGGGAAGTTACTCAGTATAAATGATTTACCTTCACTATAGCCAGTATTAATATTGTTTTACTATGGCTCAAGACTGGGTAGATGTATTTGCCTCTTATTTACTGTATTATTTTTTGGCCTGTATAATGACTGTTGTGTGTTACATGCATGTTCTGTATATCAAATAAAAGGACATTACATTTTCAATATATTATAAATATATGCAATTATAATGCAGTAAAACATGAATGTGCCTATTAACTGTTACTACAACAAGCCAGATTAAACCAGTCACAGAATGCTCTGTGTTATGTTGGCCAAAGAAATGACCAAAATATCCATGAGTGTAATTCGCTCCCTGCACTATTGTTCTGAAGAGAATGTGTGAATGTTACTGAATTCTGGAAACGTTTTCTTAATGCTATGATACCTGTGTTTACTGGAATGATAGTGTATGTTGTGTGTGTAGATTTCTTTTTTCTTTTTTTTGCATGTTGTTGGCAACCCTAGTTGTAACACTTGAGGGGAGATTATTTGCATAACAGAGTGATGTTGTAACTCCTTAATTTGACAGTTTTGGGTGTGACACATTTTCTAGTTTTTTTTAATTATTATTATTGAAACCCCCAAATGCAATAGTCCCTTCCTTTTTTACCCCAATTTCATGCAGCACGTACTGTAGGAAAGGTGTTTCCTCAGAAAATACTGAGGTGGTCAGGGAAAACACAGTAATATACTGCCGTCTGTTTTGAAGATCTAGCAGTCTAGGCATAATGTATTCCAAAATGTATTTATAAAAGCTACAATTTCACTGCATTTCAACATCAGAGGCCACCTCCAAAACTGTTGCTCCTAAAGGTGAGGTTGTGCCAGAACAATGGATGGACGAAGAGAATACATGAAATCTACCTGTAAAATTAAGTGTCAAAAGATGGCCAGTGAAACAATACAACTACATAGAAAAGCTTCAGTTGCTGTTGGTGCCCTATAACCAGCAGAGGAGTCAGGATGACAGAACTGGAAACCTTGCACCACTGTAGCAGATTATTTATTTATGTGTTTATTTATGTATTTATTTATTTATTGGCAGACTCCCTGACCCATGGCGACTTGACGTTTTTACAAGAAACATTTTCAACACATTACAAAGTGTAATAAATACAATCAGTACTGAGTTCAGTGAGTACACATCCTACAGATCTCAAAAAGCCTGCAGAACAGGTCGCGCTATTGTCACCAGGTGCCAATCAGCTATCGTTAGTGACTTTGCCTGTATAAGAAGTTGTAATTAACCTGGCTAGGAACCTGTAGAAATAAAAAAATGTAGGAAAACGAAAGTGTATTTGGTCTGTCTTCCAAACGACTGTTAGAAATAGGGTTGAGTACTACTCTAAACACTTTGTTACCTATAAAGTATATTTAAACGGTGTTGACCATAACATTTAAAGCTGGGTCAACAGTTGACACAGTTGTACGTGTGTTGATATTTACAATGTTGGATCTTGGGAACAGTGCTTTGTGTAGGGAATTCCTACATTGTAAAACCATAGGTTGGTGCCAAAAAGTACTGTAAGCCTCTGTAGTGTTACATATTTCCCCAGATTGCAACTATAAGGAACAGCAGGCTGTTTTGAGGGGACTTCCCTCTTCACAATCATGAAACCACCTCAACACCCTACTAAACAAATTAAAACATGAGTTCTAACTAGTTCCAAAGAACAGAAACATTACTTATAATGTATTTATGTATTTATTAGTAATGTGAGCATAGTATGATAATAATGCTTAGACATTTAATGTTACAAAAGCATAATGGGTCAGTGGAAGCAGGACATTGAAGAGATAGTGTTAAAACACACCAAGGAAGAGCCCCTCAGGTTTTCACACAGAAGCCCAACTTCCACATACAAAGCATGCATGGAGAGCCAGCAGTCTCTATGACACGCTGCAGAATATTATGCTCTGTGTATCTTACCATGTATGCAGAAACACAATGAGTATTTATACCTACCCCTGATATACAGTGTTTTATTTCATTTTGTTTATTTATGGCTCGATAAATCTGGGTTCTCCCCTTCATGAATATTCAAGGTGGTTGTGTCCTTCGTTTTAAATTATGGATACTGGGATTGGACGGAGAGAGCCGGGGGCGTGGCTTGGTTGGAATCTGCATTCAGGTCGTATTGATCGAGATTCCTGGAAGCACTCTGGCTGCAGTAGTGTTTTATTGCTTGCTCAATAGTGAAACCTGTTGTACAGAAAAGATAAAAAACATTTTCTAATCACCTTTCGTCGGTTTTTGCACAACCCGCAGTGTCAGAAGCTGGTCTTTTCTGGAACATTGATCCTTTCATAAAATACTTCTGGTGTAAATCACACACACACACACTCACACACACAGAAACAGCCCTTTAAAATGAGCAGATATACATTATTCAACAGTCTTTCCCGATTTATATAATTTTCCTGATTGGAAAAAAACTTCAAAACTGCTTTTAAAATACTGCATATAAATTAGACTGACCTTTCACATCCAGGGCCCTGAGGTGAAGGTCACCAGCCTTGTTTCCTTTCCTAACTGCCTGTGTTAGAAATCAACACCTTATTTCTCACAAGAAGCCGTCTGTGCTCTCGAAGCGGCCCTGGTCTGAATTACCACGATGGCTGAATTATTATCACTACAGAGCCCCCGTGTTGCCCTGACTCAGGGATGAGCCGGAAAGTGCACTGGGGACACGTACACTCCTCTCTCCCCCAGTTATAAATCAATTCATTTATATTCCATAAATTAATGATTGGGAACTACAATCAATAAATCAGTGTGGCTACTTAACCAAATGCTGTCTTTCTTTGTGTCCTTGTCATCTAGCTATATCAATATTTATTTATAAAGGACTGACACTTCTGTTGAGCCCAGTGCAGAATTTTCAATTCTAATTGTTATATATATATATATATATATATATATATATATAATTATTATCAGAATGTATATAATTGAGATCATCACTGACCCAATAATACATTCAAATAATAATTATTATTATTATAGTAGTAGTAGTAGTTTTTTTGTTGTTGTTGTTATTGCACAAATACTTTTTCAAAAGCATTATTTATCCATTGACTGTTCTGTTTGTATTTTATTAATCTGATTTAGTTTTCTTTTATTACATTTGGATGTGTGGTTGTTAGTCAACACGTGTCATTACATGACAAACAGGTTCTTAACAAAAGGGCCTAGAAACAATTGAATGGTTACAACAGTTTCACTCTGTGTATAAAATTGAACACAGGTTGTGCATTATCAATAACTATTCATTGTGTAAGTCAACTGTTCTCTGAGAAGCCATTAAAGCCATGCTTAAATTAGCTTTTTATCCCAAGCTCTGAAATCGAGGTGAAATAACATCACCAAACAAGCAATGTGCAATGAAATGTATTATTTTCTTCCCTTCTCTTTTATGTAATAATGGAAACATGTTCAATAAAACCATCATTAGTTTGTCATGGAAACATGATTTGACATGGGACATTTATTGTGAGCTTTTGATTCTTTAAATCACAAATGTCAAGGATGTTTTGAGGATAATAGACCCTGAGACTAGGATGGTTTCCTGCCAGTGTTTTGTTCTGTAGTCCTGGCTATTGTGTCCATTTAAGGAATTCTTTCAGGTCTACATCTAATACAAGAATGTGTTTTCTTTGTGTCTAAAAAGACACAAATGAAAGATGATTACAATGAAACTTACATGTATATTGACAACCATTTTTGTTAACCCCTATGTGACTAAATTCATTCAATTGGAAGATGAGTACATGTCTGCATTTCAAGAGTCTTATCTTACTATGCACTGCCTTTACCTTGCCCTTTGTTAATCTTACCCTAATTAGGACTAGAGTAGTGCATTGCCTTTTTTTTTTTCTCTTACTGTATTATGTTTTGTGAAAATTGGGAAAGGGTGTCTTCTAACAAAACAAATTAATAAATATTACAAAGTACAAATAGTTATTGATTTAACTAATATATTATTGTTTAATCTGGATTTAAAATATTTGTTTACTTATAAACTTTGGCCAAGATCAAACTAAAATGAGACATGACAGTGACACCACAGTACAAATATTGCAAATATCTAAATTCAAACTGATGTTCTTATATGAAATGAATGGGTAATTTTTCCGCATACTAGGTAGACAGAAAGCATTAGTGTTGTCACCTTATAATTTGAGGCTTAAACCCAGGTGTGTATCATTAGTTAATTTCGGTGCGGTAAAAAACATCTGAAAATAGAAGATGATTCTCAATGTGTCCCTATACACCGTACCTGAGGACAAATGTCAGATGTGCTGTTTTCTAGTACCGCATTGCATATAGCGGTGTCTTTCTCCTCAAGGTAATAATTTTGTCAAAGTTCTCACCAAGGGTAATTATCCATTGCTTTTTACCAAATGTTGCCAGTATCATCAGAAAAAAAAAATGCTGGTAAAACAACATTTCCCTATGATGCTGGTTATCTGTGTCATACTGTCTGGCCTGGCTCCATCTCCCTATACCCCAGGGGTAAGTTGTGCATGAGCGTCAGGACCACACAATCTCTCACCGCATTGTGATGGCTTCAGAAGGCACATCTTCTCAGATTAAACCTCCAGACCAATGTGATCTCTTCTTATGCCTTTAATGATGCAAAGGCTTGAGGGTCTGTGTGCTCGCCAGGTGCTCACACACAGTCCTGGGCCTCCAAAGCCTCATCCAGGTATTCAGGAAAGTTTAGGAAATATTACACCCTGGTGCCAAGCAGCTGGGGCACGGCCCACGTTGGAGGCTTGTCCCACTGTCCATGGAGGTCAGGTCACTGGGAGCAAATGCCAGTTTTTGTTACGGAGTATATCTGGGTTTAATAAATCAGATTAAACAAATGTATATCTGGTTATTTCAGAAGAGTGAGAAACACATCGGGTGAAAATGATGGGGGGGTTTGAGGGGAAGATTTCTAACAATAAATCATCATCTTCATGTGTTGTTTCCGCCTCTTAAGCTGTTGACCTAACATACTATGGTCTGTTCAGTTTGTCTGAAACTGCATGTATTATAAATACTGCCTAGCTGGGAGATAATCAGTCC
Source organism: Amia ocellicauda (assembly GCF_036373705.1). Classification (NCBI taxonomy): domain Eukaryota; kingdom Metazoa; phylum Chordata; class Actinopteri; order Amiiformes; family Amiidae; genus Amia; species Amia ocellicauda. The sequence continues at coordinate 11,693,592 of NC_089857.1, read as the reverse complement.
ATTACAGATTCTTTGACAATGTATTTGTGAACTGCATTCTGCCTGTTCTTACTCACGATCCATTTCTAACTTGGTTAGCAAGAAAGCTAAGCAGTCTCCGGGATGGTGAAGCCAGCCAACGTGATTACCATCCTGCTGCAGGAATATCCACACTAAGGTCCCGGAGATCAGATATGTGTGGATGTGATTGGTTTATTGCCTGTGATTACAGGCAATTATAGCTGAGGCAATGCAGAGGAATGGGTGTGTTTCCAATTAGTGGTTTATTATATTAATGGAAAACAAAACTTCATGCATTTTTGAAAAAGCATTTGGCATAAGGCAATTGAGTGACTGCAGTAGGAACATAGATCAGACTGCTTTAAGACACGGGTCTCCACGCTTGGTGCTGGAGGCCTGTAGTCCAGCAGGTTTCCCAGCTCTCTTTAAATCACTAACACTCTCAGGACTCAGGAGGCCGTTACATTGGTAATATTAAGACAATAAAATAGATGAATTAGGTAGTACTCACAAAAACCTGAAGATCATGATTGGGCCCCCAGGTTCAAGATGCTCACACTTGATTGGGGAGCCAAAAAATATAGCATTGTATTTCCCCCTTCAGCTGTTTCAGTATAAAACTATTTTTGCCATTCCACTTTTGAAAGTATGGAGTTAATTTTCCTTCTTACATCTAATGTAACCATCTACCTTTAAAGTTGCCGGAAGTGGCTTTTTTCACAGATGCTGCTGTTCTTGTGATGTAGGGAAACTTGATGCATGAGGCATATTATTCATTATTTATTTACATCTTCAATTAGATCATTTTTTGTGTTTTTTACCCGTAAATTTCACAACAGAGTTGTTTTCTTATCTGCTACCTCCTGTTTTGCATTTGACTAACCAATCCGTAGTTCTTGCTACTTTATGATAGGCATTGTTGCAACATCACACTTTTAATCAGAAATGAAGTTGGAAAACAGCTTGACCATAAAATATGTATTTTGAAATATGTGTACTAATTGTGTGAAAACCGCTGAAGAACTGTAGTTTAGAATTCACATCTTTGCTTTAACAGGTTATATAAATACCGTAAACAAACACACGAATGTGTGGCAGTAATCTTGGAATATGAATGTAAATGGACATACACTTATAAGACACAAATACTGCCACCATATTTTTGATACCACAGAAATTAGTATTTCTCTGAACAAATAAGTATTTGATTTTATACAAAAACATATTTTTAATAAACAGAAATTTGGGCCAATTTGTAGTCAAATTTGTGTTGCTTGTAATTCAGTTTTCCATAACCACCCACTGAGCTCACACAGCTCACAGGACTGTTTGAAAGCTGCCATGGTCATTGTGACGCAGTAAGTGATTGTTCTGATTTATTGTACATGTGATGTTTTAATTTTTTCTAATTAGTATTTGAAAGCTCTCTTCAAATCCACTGACTTCCAAATGCTTATTTGTTTTGTTTGTTTGACATCCCACATTTCACACTAGCCATTGGCCATTTAATCATGAAGTACAAACACTCCTGAAATATTTTGTGTAAGGAAGCCTTTTCAGGGTAAACATAATCCATCATTGCACACCAGCCAGAGGTGTCACATTAATTGTTTGAGGTAGGCAATCTGTGAGTTGTCCGGGTCTGTCCGAATCTTTAAATTATATATCTTGACTCAATTGGCTCCTCTGAATCAAATTAAGGACAGAGCCATTGTTCTCCTCTCCCAAGCTGGATTAAATGTCTGGACTGCTTATCTATCAAGATTAGATATCCTTATTATAGATATGAACAGACAGCTTGAATTATACGTTTTAACTTGGTTACACAAGTCTACACGATATGTAAGGGTGAGTCATAATTAATTTTGGGGCGTGTTGGGAATAGAGATGCGGGAATTGCCTGGTTTTGTTTTAATTACTCCCGAAACATCACACAAGATATCGTCAGTGATAAAAGGCAAAGAAGGACAATAAGCTGTGTGGCCTCCGAAATGATTTATTGTGCACAGTACCTATTCTGTAAGCTTGAGGTTATTTTTACTTTGAAATGGCCAAGATGAAGGGGCCAGGCGTTACACTCAGACATTTGAGGAGCAGTAATAATGGGGGCGGTCATTGTGTTACAGCTCTTAGAAGGAAAGCTGAGTACCCAGTATCTCCTGGCCAGTGCAGGCTTGGGCACACAGAAAGCCCTGCTCATTAGTTACACGGAGACCAGCATGTTAAATATGTGAAGTGACCTTATGAAACCTGTTCTCTCTCTCTCTCTCTCTCTCTCTCTCTCTCTCTCTCTCACACACACACTTTAGCCCCTCACCTCAAAGTGTATGTTGTAGCACAATTTCTACAAATGTATTGGCTATACAATTGACAATAAGATGCAAATACCCAGTTTTTAATCTGTGGGTCTGTGTCAAATTAAACAGAAGGAGTTTTCACAGTGGCTGTAGTCTGTCTTACCCTGGTATTTCCTCACAGGGTTTTGTCATTTTCTAGTCATTTACTTGCTCTAAATTTCTGTTAGCCTAGTTGAGTTTATTGGTTCCATTATTTGTTTTGAAGGGAAAAACTGGGAAAAATTGTGTACAGCCTTAGCCTTCTTGAGGAGGTCATGCTCTGACGTCCCACAAGCTCCAGGGTAGAAACGTTGTGCTGAAACAAGCTTCCCAACAGGCAGAGCGGCAGCACCTGTGAGGGCTGAGTCAGTATGTCAAGGTGTGCTGAGGAAGGATGGTGGGGGTTGTAAAAATGTTATCAAAGAATTCATATATGTAGCCTCAGGATTTAGACAGGCCAGATTTGGTGACCTGCATTGAATTTGGCCAAGGCACCTGCTTGGCTCAGATTTCCAGGCCCGTCTCTTTTGTGCAGGCCTCAGATCTTTCCGATAAACAATAGGGAATAGGGCACTTGAGTACGTACTTAAAAGAAAAAAGGCACAATGTGGACAGATGTATTTTATTTAAGTAAGCATCACAGTTAGTATTTCCTCTGTGAGTTGCCACACATTGAGCACATCCTTTGTGAAATGTTATCTTTCCAACCGTTAGATATCACAGGATGAGTTAACAGTTACCCTTTGGGGTTTTAATCAAGGGCATGGTTCAAGAAAGCCACTTTTGGAGTATTAATGGTATCCATCTGTTGTATTGAACAGGTTTTTTTATGCTTTTCCTCCTTTAAAGTTAAATGTATTTTCTTCTTGTTTCGAAGTTATCTCCCTGATTGTACTTGTAAAGCAGCAGGACAAAAATGTGAGCCTTGCATTTTGCTGGTCCTATTTTTGAATCTTGAAGTCATGTTTATAGTTATTATGGAACTGCAGATTTAAAAGAAAACTGCTGTCTTCCTTTTCTTGTGTGTATTCAGGGGGGTCACATGTTTTGTGCAACTAATGAAAAAAGGTGGAATTTCCTGCAAATATTTTACATTCAGAAATAAATTAATGTGATTAGTATTATCATGCTTGTGTGAACATGACATTTGTTTTGTATTGATATAGAAAATGAGCAGCTATTAATGAAACCGATCATGCTGTGGGTAGTTTGTCCTCCCATGGGTACACTGCGCTGGCTAAAGAAACAATTTTCTGCTGTCAATTTTAATTTTCATCTGGACCACAATAACAGCACCATTTCTGTTTTTTGTCAGTAGTGACACACTGTAGAAACTGTCATCACAGAAACTTGAACACAAGTGACTGTTACTGTGCCAGAGGGCCCTTAGATTCCTATCCATAATGTAAGTGGAGGCCACTGAACACAAATAAATAGATAAATAATGTGAAAGCAATTCATTCAAGTAACCCCATGGTAGAAATACAGTGCATTAGGATGTTTGTGTGAAGAGTGATTCGGAAGGAAATTATTTGTTAGTCACTGGTGACTCTGTCGCAGTCTGGTTAGCAAGTGTTCTTCACTTTCTTGTACACAGACTGAATAACCTACTGTGCTAGGCTATTATGCATCATTATTTATTTTGTAATGTATCATTATTGTTTGGAATGGTCACAGTCCTGACATTACTCAATTAGAAATGTATTTATAAAATGGCAACTCATAATTATGATTTTTGTGGGTTTGTTTGTTTTAAATAAAGGAAAATATGGGTTTGCATTCAACACCTTTTTAGCATGTCGCAGGAATATGCCCTCGAAGTTGATTTATTGTGGTGACTTCAAGAATCTAACTGACTTCAAGAATTTTAATCTTTTCTGTCATTCTTCTAGAAACCATAGCAGGGAAACTTCAGTATTAGCCTGGATTATCAAGCAAACTAGTCTCAGGATAGAGCCATCCACTTACCACTCTCTAGCCCCACCCTGTCTGATAATACCTTTTAAAATGAGAGTCAATAGAAGACCCCCTTCCCTGTTAAATCCTGTCTGCAGATTCTGAGCTAAGAGCTGAATCAATAGTGCCTAGTAATTTTCTCCAGATTCAGAATGAAGAAATGTGTGTTTCTGTCCAATAAAACAGCAACAGCATGTCATACAGTAAAACTTGTGCTCTGGCCCCTTTGCCAGCAATGTGATATTCTTCTATCTCCTTTTAAACCAACTTTTTATTGTGAATTTAATTAATGGAAAAAAGATTCCTTACTAAATATGTTTTGTCTTGCACATTCATTTTTGCTTATGATGTCGGTATTGAACACCTACACTAGTTTTATTTTTGTATGTGCAATATTTTTTACGTGAGTATTACATCCACCAAATGATTAAGAAAAAGCAAGCATTTTCTGCCTTTTCATGTGAATGCTTGAAGGTTGAATTTTTTTTTGGTGTCTTGCAGAATAAATCCCTTGCCACCTAGGTACTAAGAAAGCCATTACTTGTTAATATAATCTTGTGACTGTCTTCTCAATTTGGAGTGCAATTATGATGTTTGTGCACACACTGGGCAGTCAACACAAAAGTCCCTGAGAGTTTTAATCACTCTGTACGATCCGAATACATGCATTTACAGTTGAGATTTTGTAATCATGGCAACAGGGAACAAAGACTTCCTTGTGCTTTTTATTCAATTTATTATGTGGTTTTGAAAAATCCCTAGGTGTATGTTTGGGGTATAATAACAGATATGTAATTATCAACAGAAGACAACAGTTTTAGACCTTAAAACTGTGACAGTTTCTCTTCATACACTGATAAAAAGATCCTACAAATTGAATGAAAAAGTAAGAGAAGGCTGTCTTAAATGCTGTGATCATATCTGACTGCACTTACCTTTCCTAACCATGCTTTAATTCCTGATTTCACTGGATGAATTTAAACTAAACTAGTTGTGTCAGCCTATATTTTCTAATAACATTAAGTATGATACAACAATAACAATAACAATAATAAGATAATAATAATATGACTTTTTATATATATATATATATATATATATATATATATAGTAATATTATTATCTTATTATATATTATCTTATATATATATTATAACTACTTTAAAATGAAAGTATAGGCTTTGCATGTTTAAATCTTCCCTACTGTATGACAGTGAATTTATTTCAAGTGAAAAACAAACAAAAACTTCCATCCTTTTTGGATTGCCCCAGCAAAAACTAAAATTACACAAGAACACCCAGCGCCTCTTTTGCCTTAGGAAAGGCAGAAGGTTATTTGACACTCCAATAAAATCAGGAAACAAGCTGTAATACTGAATTATTGATGGGACAGAGACATCAAGAAACTGCCTCTGAGCATAATATATAATTCATGAGACCTTCCCAACTGGTTGCTGATCATTTCTTTCCCTTTTCCATTCAATTGGAGTGCCATTGTTTTGGGAACTTTCCCTTCATAAGGTAGGACATAAGGTAGATAAGTAGCTTAATCATGTATTACAAGCAGCAGAGCGCACAAATAGAAAATCAGCTCGGTGTGATGCTTTACCGGGCATAGGGGAACATCACAGCAATCTCCGGTTTTTCCAAATGAAGTCAATTCCAGTTTATAAGGGACAGATGTGTCTAGTTGGAATGAGTATATCTATATGCTGTATGAAAAAGAGCTCCTTGGTTTTCTGTTTGGGTGTGTGGTACACGGGTAGACTGTGGACATATTTCCTGTGACATGTGGACCTTAGTAACTGACTAGTGTAAATAATTCTGTAGCCAGAAAACTGAGCACAAATTTCTTGTTTAACCCTTATTGGCAGTTCCAATTGTTGTGGCAGTTCTAAATGTTCACCCTCAGCAGCACAGAGCAGTGCAACGTCGAACTCGCATTAGGCAGGGCAGGTCATTAGTCCCGCTCGGCCTGTGGAACTGCAATCCCACGCACACATACATGAGCACACACTGGACTGATAGAACATTGTGGGTGCAAATCCATACAGTAACCACCCTGTACTAGAGCAATATGCCATGCTAGCGTGGCACATACGACAGCATGTGTGTATGGAGTTGGCACAGCCAGTCTGCTGCTCTGAAAAGAGAATTAAATCCCAGTGACGAAGCTGGTGACCTCATAGATACAAGCCTTTTGCAAACACACCCTTCCAAATACTATACCAGGTTAATGGAGTAATTTTTAATAATATTTGTCAGTTGTCATGATGGATATTTAAGGTTATAACTGATCTTAAATCAGAACTTAAACCTGTCTGCAAAAGGCAAATTCCCAACCTAATTCTTCACAGGGGCTTTCTGTTTCCGCGAAAGATCCTAGGCTGTTCTTAATGGACACATCAGGTACTGGGTGTGTTATTTACAACAGCAGGTAGGTTCATTTTGTTAATTTAATCCAAGCCCCTTTTTAAACAATCTGATGCTGTTTCTCTGACACACTCGATCAAGGTCCCGTTTTCCAGCTGTTGGTGATGTTGTTTTGTATCCTAATTATGTCTGATAACCAGTAACTGTGACGCACAAAGCGGCCTTTCAATCAAATAATACTGTTCTACTCATGTGCATATAGAAAATAGATGGACTTGTATAAAATACCTAATGCATACACTATCCTCCAGCTCCTGATAATAGTGTCACAGAGCGGAAGAATAAAGGTGAGATTTCTGAAACAGAGATGCCGACACCTCTTCATGTCACGTGATGTTCATCTGTGAATCTAGGATGACTGACCCTTTAATGACAAACACACAAACATGAACAAAGAAATCCAAAATATAAGCCTCTGGCAACAATACAGAGCCTTTTCATCACCTGCCATCTGGAGCAGAAAGCCTCCATGGAAAGAATTTGTCAATAAATATAAAATAAGATTCACCTGGTGGACACGGCCGATTTATCTCTCTTCTGGGGTCCTTTTAGTTGCTGCTGTTGCATAAATTAATGAAATAATATATCCCCATTATGAATTTTTGATGAATACAAGATGGAACTTCATTCATATGTGACAGTTCAGATAGTGAGCAAAAAATACTATTTAAATTTGACCCTAGATCTGAAACAGCCTTGTGTTCTTCTGTTTCATTCTCACATAAAATAGGAAAAAACAGCTTTCAATTATGGAATATCCATAAATCTATTAAATCTATAATATCTCTTTTCACTCCTAATGTACTCTGAATCTCTTTCTCTCTTGCTCAGGACTGGACTCCAGACAGGCGTTGCAATGTTTTCCACACCGCTCTGCTTGCACCACAGTGTGTTGTTGTGGCGTAGTGAATTGCTATACCAGATTTTATGGTGAGGGCCCGGGCCACCTCCAAATTGTGCCTTGCCACAAAAATGTGGGAGTGCAGCGCAGATGATCAAGGATAACAACTCCTGGCCTTGCACACAATCCTGACCTCAGCTGTGTAAAATGCCTGGGAGGACATGAGGCCACGCTGAGTATTGCTTAGGCCTCCTATTAAAGGATTTGTGAGCCAGTCATTGAGGCCATAGGTGGGCCTGCACCATATTGAATACTTTGTGCACAGCTGTCTTTTAGTTTTTGCCTGTCGTCTCCGTGCTTTTACTGATGTAGTGTATGTGGCTAAGTATGTTTTTAAATACAGTTTTGAAGTTTTAAGTTTATATGTGAGGCAGTTAATACAATGGAACTATATTGGTAATTTTCTTGACAAAGACAGTGGTAGGAGCTTTGAAAAAGAGGAAATTACATCAGTCTTGCTGAGTGGGGTGTGCTAATTTAGGTAATGCACATTACATAGTCCATTTACAGGACTGAAAGTCACTATGGCAAATGAGACATTGCATTTTAATTTTACTTTTAATTTACCTTGCCATGTTATTTACAGTTTGGGTGAAACCTAAAGGCAATTATTTACCCTCACAAAGACAGTATATCACATTTATGTATTTGTGTGCTGTTTTTAGGATGTGTGAATGTATAGCCACAATGAACATAAAATACTCAGTATATGTGAATTTAATTACAGTGATCATTTATATGTATGTATATAGTTAGATTGGTTAAGAAACAAGAGGCATCATTATCACAATCTCTAAATATATATATATATATATATATATATATATATATATATATATATATATATATATATATATATATACATGTAGAGATTGTGATAAAGATGCCTATTGCTTCTTACCATTTAGGTTTAATAATTAGAAGTATATGTCAGTAATATATCACAAAAAATATATATCACAAAAAACATTTCTGAGAAGACTGAAGACAAATCCAATATTGTAATAACCCTAATCCTATTTGTTATGTTCATGCAATTCTTGTGAGTTAATAAAGGATAAATAACTTGTAATTGCTTACTCGTGGCATGCAGAAATGCTTTGAATATGATTAAGACACATGAACTACTGAACTAAATGACCAACTCTGAGAGTAGTTCCAGTGTATTTACGTTATTTTTAATCAGATTAACCCACTCTCGTTTGATAGATAAAATTCAAATTAGCCGATCCATATCATGAATTTTGAATCATACTCTTGAAACGTCGGAAGATTAAGTAATGGATGCATTTTCTCTACCAACTCCTGTCATACATTGCTTATCGCCATTTGTCATAACACTGCAGTTACAGCACTCAGATGTCTTTTATTTGGTTTGACACAGACATGTTCAGGCTTGACATTTTTTAGAGCAACACATTAACTGCAGTTGGCTTAGAAGATTCTGTTCAGTCATAGTTTACAGACAATTTACAGAGCGCTTGGTTTATATGTAATGCAAAACATGTACCATATCATGGGAGAAGAAATCAGTCAAATACGATGTATGGAAAGGGAGAATGCTTGTTATTTAAAACTCAAAGGAAAATGCCCATCTTTTTTTCCTCTGAAGAGGAAAAATCTTCCTGGTCACTCAGTAGCTGTGAAATGTATAGCTTCTGAAGGTGTGAGAATGGCCCAGGTTATGCAACTATACCAACATTTGAGAAGAAAAGGAAGGTTTGCACAGTTTGTGTATTTAAAGTATTTTGTGTAGTAATGTAGTGTGTTTCAGTGGCATGCGTTTCTGAATTCTGTTAGACACCTTCTTATCATTTTAAAATAAGTCTCCTATTCTACTGTCTTTGTATGGGGATGAGTAGCACAGCTGCTCCTTCACAACGGCTCAGATGTCAGTGGGTTCTGTTTCTTATGCACTAGATAAACTTTATAGTCAACACACTGGGAAACATCAGTGACAACGGGCCAAGATTTATCCCTTCATTGTGTTTACTCTTCTCTTTTGTGCGTTTTAAACATTTAGTAAAATTATTCCCTCCTGTGAAGAATAGATGCATCAAAAATTTGCATAGTCAGTTCTCAGTTTTTTATTTTTCCATTCTCTTTAGATATAAGTGAAGAGCAGATTCCAACTATCCTCTCTACAGGCATTTTAAATTGTATCATTAGAACAAAGTTCACACTATAAAATGGCTCTGCGTGAATCTAATTTTAATAGAACTATCTAGTGTAATCTATCTGGTTATAATAAAGGTTTTGTTTAAGTTTGTAACGTAAGACAAAATAATACAATTTGCATGCGAATGAGCCTGTCTGTATCGGTTCCTAAGTATGCAATGCATTTATTTACATATTCAAATCACGTCTTATTAGGCTTCTTTTTAAAGTAGGTGAAAAAGCAGAAAGCTCAAATAAATATTTTGTGTGTGTGTGTGCTTGTGTGTGTGTGCATGCGTGTGTGTGTGTGTGTGCGTGTGTGTGTGTGTGTGAGTGTGCTTGTACATGCTGAGTGCTGTGGAGTAAAAAGAAAGCCTGGTGTTCATATTTTTACATCTCCCAGATCATGTACAGTACGATTCATGTTGGTTTGCAAATGGAGATGTCACTGGAATGCCTCTTTGCGCGGCAGCGGATAAATGATACATTTTACAGGAAACTTCAAGCCATAAATCCTGTTGTGTTTATTTGTTGAGTCATTTACACGACTGGCACTGGGGTTTTAGCAGCGCTGGTTATTTGGAGTGGTGAGAGTTCACCACAGGTCCAGTTTCCCGGCGTATTTTCCATCATGAAGTTCAGTCATTGGTCGTTTTTTATCAAAGCTATGACATATAGGGAAGCCAATGCATGGGTGAGGTGCTTAACTGTCTTTATGCCACAGGGCAACCCAGTGCTAAATATATGTGTTAATGGAATATTTATCGGAAATGTGTGGTAATAGCAATAATAATTATATGAACATTTTTAACTAGAAAATCCTTAAAGATTGCTTTAGAGGGCACTCCATGTTATCCTTCTAGTTGTGTCCCAGTCTTCCTGAGAATATAAACACTTTTCTTTTTGAAAACCTTGGTGTACTATAGCAAATATGCCTAACAATTATTGATCAGGGCCTATCATGGTATTCCCAGTAAAACCACTGTAGAACAAATAGCAAACACAATGGCAGAACCACAGTAAAAGCATGGTAAAAGGGCAATTCCCAATGTAAAACTTGCATAAGGCTATGAAAATGTTTTGTTTACCAACTTTGAAAGCCAAATTAAATAAAAGTAATTAACTGATGCAGAAAAAATATATCAGTTGACATTTAGATGAGAAAATAAAGAAATTTCCATGCATGCAAAACACTTCAAATACTTGCAGGGAAGTCTTCTGCCCTAATTGTGTGTAACATGGAAATCAACCTAAACCTGCAAGAGGACACCAGACATCATTCTTCTAATTATTTTACTTTGAATGTAAATCTGTATTTGTGTGTTATGATGGTTCTAATGGACATATATTCTGTGTGACCCCTCCTGTTACTTTAAGAGAGGTGATAAAGACCTTAAAATAAAACACATTCATGTTCAGGGTAAACACGTTCACAGCATAACTTTGTAACTTCAAATACTGGAGCAAAATAAGTGCGTTGCAACTAAGATGACAGAACAGACTTAAATGAAATCATATTTCATCCTTAACAGATGTAGAATCCTGGAAAAAAAACTTCTACAAAGAAGACATCAAGAGGAATCTATGCAATTTTCGCAGAGAGAAAATACATTTATGTGACATCCTGGCCAATTTGTTTTTGCTGAAGCTCAGGATTTGTGTTGTGGTTTGAGTCAATTTTTTGATGAATTACAGTAATATCTATTTGTATTCTTGTATCTATTTGCTAAGCTTGAATCTGCACACAAAGAACATCTGCTTTTGTGAAATATCGCAGTGGGTACCAGATTCCACACTCTGCACAGAGATGAGCCGGGCAATACCTTTCCATTGTCTGAGCAGGGGAGGCAATTTTTGAAGGTGGAGAACAGTGGTGTGGGGGGCAAAGTAAAACACCCACAAAGCAAATCACTGATGTTTGACTTAACAACTGAACTGGTACTCCTCTAGGGCCGTAGCAGTAAAATAACACTTAGCTCTGCCAATATGCGGTCAACTCACTGTCACTTAATCCAGCCTATCAGCTCAAGTACCAAGCAAATCCCATTACTGGAAGCGCTCCATCAGGAGAGACAAAGATCGCTGCTTCATATTAACTTACACATCTCATTATGTCAGCTCCCTTGTACGAGCTGCATGCAGGGGAATTGAGTGGTGGCACTTAGCCAGTTGGATCTGTGCCAGTTAAACCCGGCGCAGTGTTCTCTAATTAACTCCTCTTCCCACTCGCTCACACTCGCCTCCTCTAGCACACTCAAATCCACCAAGGCAGCCTCTGAGGACGTCTCGGCAAGCCTACTCTGATAATACCACACACATTGCTTAATCAGCGGCCGGAGTGAGGTTTGATTAATTCTCCTGTCAATTTTTTTGTACTACTGATGGCCGTGTGTCAGCTGTGCTGCGCCGCTCTGCTCTTGGGATCGTTCTCAGCACTATTGAGTTGCTGTGGTCATCATCCCAGACTCTTATTTAAAGTTGAATGCTCAACACAAGCTCTTTTTTTTTTAAATATACTGATATGAAGAGCACTTTGTTAAGAGCACAATGATTAAACAAACACACTTGCAGTGCATATACATACACACACACACGAACATGCATGCAGTGTGCACACACGCACACACACGCACACACACACACACACACACACATGCAGTGTACCCAAGGAAAACAAGAGTCTTATAGACTGAGTTAGTGGAAAGCCAAAAAGGAAAGGGCAGTCACACAATGGTTTTGAAAATTAATTTTTGAGGACATTAAGAAACTCAACACTGATTGAAGGATAGATTGTGTGTTCTTATGGTAGAACAATGTTTATTTAATGTATTTTAAGCTATTTAATCAAGAAGGCATACAACTTCAGGTTGGAGGTGTCATCTTTAGGCAGATTTATGCAAATGATCTGGCAAAATCATGGACCACAAACAGCTTACAGTACTGATCAAGCCACAAGGGGACAAAAAGAAATACTGCATATTGAAAAGCAGGGACATGAATACCAGACTATGGGTGCCATGGACGTGCCATTTGATTTTATGATCAGGTCTGTAGTGCCTGCAAATCCAACAGTGAAAAAAAAATACAAAAAGGACTCGCACACAGAGGAAAGGAGGGTTTAATTGCTCTGCTCTCTAGGTTTGAGCAGCCTTAGGTTCAGATGTGTACAGGCAATGAAGAGGGGAGCACACTCAAGGTCACACAGTCAGTGACTGATTGAAAAGGCAGATTTCCCAAGTTCAATGTCAACAGTTGGTCCCCCTGTGGCCACTCTGCTCATAATATGATGTGAAGAGGATCTTCCCCTGAGTGCCCAAAGATATAAAACAGTTCGAAGTCATATCCCAGCTTACCTCTCTATTCTAACCTTTCAATTACGTGTTGCTCAGATATGAGTGGGAGTGATAACCTTCACATGTTTCTTTGTTGTTTAGTTTTGTTTTTTAGCTTTTCAGGGTGTGTCAGTTCAACAGAATTTCCTCCACGTGGCAATCATCAAAGACTTCTAGTGACATGTAGTCTTGAAAATGTCAAAATGTCAGGATCATTCATGTGTGTCAAGTATGTTGTATGGTAGCTTTTTATCTACACAACCTGACCTTGTGCATTTTAAATATGATTAATAGGATAATGTGCCTTTGAAGTGTGGGGGGGAAACTGGTTCCTTGTATACGGAAACAACATAGAACTGAGGAGAGGTAAATTATAGATAATAATAGTGGTGATACTGAAAGCTCATTGGCAAGTAGGGTATCAGGAAATATGCAGCCCAGAAATCAGAAAGCCTTTAAATCTGTATTGCTCTGAGCACCTTTCTTTGTGAATGTAGCACATGCAGCTGGACAACCAGCTAAGCGTTAATAACTTTGGCATATTTTCGACTGTAAAATTAAGACTCTTTTTTAATTATTTTTTAAATTAAGCACCAATTACTGCACGTAATTATTAAAATAAAGTAACATCAAACAATAAGCAGTCTATGTATGAAGCTATTCACTGTGGTTTCACTGTTCCTGGTGCTGCTGGGATTTGCCTAAATTGTTTATTATTAAAGTGTAATTAGTGTATAATAAGTAGTTTTATTACTATTGGTTGTAATAACAGTATTAGTAATAGTAGTTGCTGTATTATTAGCTGTAGCAGTAGTAGTAGTAGTTGTAATGGTAGCAGTAGCTGTATTAACAAAGCAATAGTGTTGCTGTTTTCATGTACTTTTCTGTGAAACCACAATTAAAAAGTTATATCAGCTACAAAATCAACACATAACAACCCCAATGCCAGTCTTGCTCCAGTGTGGGTTCAGTAAGTAAAAATCTAAAAAATGAAGTATGATCAGGGACTATAGAGAGCGCCCTCTGCTGAATGCTGCCTGTGGTAGACCCAGAGTTGTCTCTCCTGGCAGGATTACAACAATGTCTCCGATGCTATCTCAGTCTTCAACCACAATGTGTGTTAACTGCTTACCATCATAGGAGTTGTTACAATTTACTTAGCATTAAACATGCTGTATCTAAATCCCATTTTTCTGGATGCCAGGCAGAGTAAGCAGTCTGTGTGTGAATATAATAAAGAATGTAGCACAGAATTAAGCTGTTTTACTCTGCAGGTGCAGTGATTACTGGAAGGAAGATTTTATGAAGCACAGAGATGTCTAGGTTTAAGTTCCTCGACTGCACTGACCCTAGTATAGGCTGCAGTTTCAGGATTTCAGAACTACTACCTCCAGTTGTTTTTATATGACTGATATTTTCGGGGAATATCTCCTGTTTCCCTCCCTGCACCTGTGTATTGTGGTCCTAAATAGAGCATAGTACAACAAACAAACACTAAACTAGATTGCATTACTTTTCTTCTGAGCTGCTGTTTTAATCTAAAAGCATTTCCAGTTCAATTGTACTCTGTCCTTGATTTTCTTCTTTTTGTGACTTAATTTCTACAAAAACATTACTTTTTTTTTTTTCTAACTTAGTTTGGTAACAATCATTAGAGGTCCTTGGTGTTAATTTAGACATTCATTGTTTTCTTATTGTTTGAGTCAGAAGAAAATAAATACAATTTCCTGGAAGTCATAAGCTTATGTTTAACTCCAAAAGCTAAGCAAGAATCTTTCAATGGGTTAAGGTAAGTGTTTAAGTATTGACTCAGGAATCACATAGTGGTGGCAAAATTTGAATCATTTTATCATTTAGTTTATAGATTTTTTTGTGTTTATCACATTTCTTAATGTTTTTTGTTTTTGTTGTTGTTGCTTTTTTGGCAGTATCCTACAGACATAATACATATTTCAGGTATAAATATTTAGTCAAACTAGTGGTTAGTGGGGTGTAAAGTATTGTGACTGACATACCTGCTAAAAACATGACCCACATTGTTTCCATCAGCGTCGCAGGCCACCTGGGGCGTTTTCAGGGGAGTGATACTCAGGTGTGATTAATCACTTCCTGTCCCTCTCATGCTGTAGTGATACCGACCATTGATTACATTTTTACCTAGATTGCATAATAATCTTAACTAAATTTAGATGTAATGACTGTGAGTGGAAGAATTTCAGATGGGAATTAACAGAATGAATAGGGGGAAGGGGGGGTTAGGAATTTAAGTTATTTAATTAATTTCACTTACATACCCCCCACACACGCACACACGCACAACACAACCCCTCATTCACCTTTACTCAAAATCAAGCTGAGCTTGAAAATCAAGTTAAACACCACCAAACCCATCAGGGACATTTTTACACAATACTTATTGTCAAGATAGATTAAAGAACAGACTATTTGCTAATGTTTTCAATGTTTTCAGTTCATTATGAATACCTGGCAAGGGCTAGACAATAGGCTTGCTTTCCCAAGGCTCCTGCCTTTAAGATATATGTGCTTCAAATGTCAGACATGGGCCATACATTGCATTCTTTACATTTAACAATAATAAACGACAGAGAATGGAAATTGTAGAGATCTTAAAAGCTAAGGATTTAGGATCAGAGGCCATTATATTTACTGTAACTAACTATTGTATCTCTTTACTGTGTGGTTGTGAACCTAGGCTGTGAATGTATTCTTCAAAACACACATATTACTCTGATAAAGTATTATACCTGCCAGAAAAGATGTGGTGGGAAGAACAGCATTACAACCCCCGTACTGAACAACTAATTTCATTCTGACTATTAAGCTGGGACTTGGACCAAATCACAACTTCGGCCCGCTAAACCTAGCGTGAATTTAAAAATACAGTGCTGGCCAGCAGGCTGCCATTAGGTAGAAGGAATAAAGTCCTGTCAGACAATAGTATTGGATCTGACCTGGATTAGGGGAAAATCTCTCCCAGCCAAAGTGGGGTTTATAAGTATTGATGTCATTGTAATCTAAAATGTATTTTCTACTTTCTATAGTGGCTCAGTCCTCATTATGCCTGGCAAAATCTGTGTTTTGCCCCTGGCAGTTTGCAGAGTGACAAGCAAAGGGCTTAAGACCACTTACAAACCATAGGGAGTGTAGTTTCTGGGCCTGTTCATGAACATGGTATTGAGACTTTGATTGTTTAATATTATTTTATTTATTTGATTAGTGATTATAAGATCATACAGTGTACCCCTTAATATAGTCTCTGATTCTGCATTGCATACAATGTGTACACTTTTGTATTATGTGCTCAAAGTCTGCAACCTTCATCAATGATTTATTTTTGACTGTTTTACTTCTGAGAAAAGATTATCAACCAAATAATAAAACATAAAAATTACAATTAAAGTATCATATATCTGCCTGCCTTTGAGCAACATGGAGTCACACAGGAGTGTTTAATTTTAATTGAAAAAGGGAATTGTGATGTGTGTAAAAACTGGCAAGATTTTTTTAATGAATTGCAGTCAATGCAACTAGCACTGCATACTGCGCCCAGTGTGATGATTTACTCTCATCAGGACTCATTCAGTATAACTCAGATCAGCTGTGATGTAAATCTCTGTATTCTATAAATATATTATATTATGGATATGTTTATCTGATCCGCCTGGTGTTTCACATAAAATAATACCTTCGTATCTCCGCCTTTTGAAATCATTTAAATTAAGCTAAAATGTTATCTTCAGTTACAAAGAGTCACAAAGATTCCTGATTATTTCCTGAGATGTGCTGTTGTTTTTAATCCTGCTGATTGTGAATACTGCAAATGCATTTTCTTTCCGACTTTTGAAAGTGTCCTTTCTAAAGCTTTCTTGGTATCGACCTGCTTCGGTTCGCAAAGATTGATGGCAGCTAATATACTCCTAAATGTTCAGTTATTATCTCTGGGGCCTCATTTCTTATGCCCTGCAGTTTCCAAAGGTCATCCCCTTTTTTCCTGTATTGATCAGAAGGCCTGTTTACATGGTTGGTGACTTATTGGAACTGAGCTTTGAGTAACATATTTCCATCAAAGAGCTAACTTCTCAGGCAGCAGTAGAAGCCCCTTGTAAAAGGCGCAGTGACTCTGTGTCAGAGCGCATTTGTGTCTCTTTGGGAATGGGATAACTACATATGAAAAGGGGATACCTCAGTAAGGATGTTACTGTGTATCAGAAGAAAGTATATTGGTTTAAATTGAGTGTCAATATGCATTATATACATTAAAGAACAATGACCCAGTTCTATAGCCGGAAGTATACTGGAATATATATACTGGGTGCTTATTAATACAATCATGAATCATTAATTGCAATGAGAGTAATTGGTTTTGGAAAACACACTTTTCTATTGAATTAATATTACCTCTCAAGACAAATCGGAATTACTCCATTGTTTAGTATTTTGTATTTGTATACGATTTGCTATAACCGATTTTCTTTCACCAAATGTTTTAGCAGCTTTTTTAAATGTTGAAATTATTCAGTTCAATTATGTATGTAATGTTGGTCCTTTGAAGTGAGGAAATTGAATTTGGAACGTAATACCAAGTTTGTTTTTAATATTTGTCAAATGTTTGAGCAAAGAAATGTACCACAAAAAAACATATTGCAATATTACCATAGCTAATGATCAGTATTGAGTTTATACTTGGCTCAGAGAGAGTGTTGCACTATTCACCCTTTGTCAGGCATGGAAAATTGTGGTTTCTGCTGAAGGTTGTGTCATAAATGTTTCCTGTCTTGTTTTCATGAAACTGATTCAACTAGCCAACAAACTGTTGACACTGCTATCATCTGTACCCTGATAGACACTGCGGGCCAGCGGATTTGAAATTGTTGCTTCATATTTCAAGTCATTGTTTTTGAAATACAGCGAATGATTAATGCAACAATTAGTAAACACTTATATTGATTGTATGCAGTAAACCATTGTGGCATTCATCATTTATCCACATTGTTCTGTCTTTTTCAATTCTTTCTACTTTAAAGGACAGGAAATGGAATGGAATCAGTCCCTTCCCCAGGGATGTAACAGTATGCTTTATCCACACTAGCATTATCATATTAGCTGGCCTATGAGTCATGCTCTAATTGTTAGGTTTCTAAAAGAACTAAGTAAATAAATCTGATGAAATGTGAACACACAATTTTTCTTATTGTATTATTACAGCCCACTCGGTGCCTGAAAAAATGTGTTCCAAAAATGACAGAACAATTACAGGGCCGATTGGGAGGTTATTTTCCCACAATTGTGATGTCACACTGAACTCAGGTTGGAGAGCACTATGAAATAGAGAATTTAAGGAACAGTTCCATTTAGGCTGTATTAGTAAAATAATGTGTCCTTTTCTGGTTGTGTGAGAGAGTTGAGATTTTAACAAACTTTATTTTTCCAAAACAAAAGGTACTACCACCAAATGTTCAGCACATAAAACAAATATTAAATACATAAAAAACACCTTTACACCTACTGTACATCAATTAAAACCGACAATAAAACAAAACACCACAAAAAACTCAGAACACCAGCAGGTTATTAGAATCAATGGAGCAAAAAAGCCCCCCAACCACCCAGACCGTTAAAAAAGTGTCCACATCTTTGTTAAGAGAATAAAAGGTAAAATCCAGCTGTATCCTAGAGCGCACATGAGTCCTGAGCACATCCACTGCACTCTGTATCCCTACTCCTGCAATCTGGCTGTTCCTGCTTTTGAGGATCACCAGTTTCGCTTGCCCCAGCAGAAAGTTAGCCAGCTGACACTTGTGTCTGTGAGAGAGAGAAAGAGAGAGATCGTCCTTTCAATATAAATTTCATAAAATCACGCTGTAAGATATGAAACATGGAAATGTTTTAACAAATTTTAAAACAATTAAAAATGTTTTATATAGATGTATTGAACAACTGGTGTTGAAAATATGTAATACATTCAAATTTTCTTTTGCACACAGACGAGTATAAGCAGGAATTTAAGCATTTTAAATTGAAAACATTGGAAACTAACTGTGGAGTTGTATTTGTTTTAAATATATGATATACATGCAAAGATAGATAAATAGGAAGACAGACAGACCAACAGACAGCTAATATGTACCGCACACTAGCCTGTGCCATCCGAACAACATTGACTCTATCGGTCACCATTGAAGAAGTGCAGTTAAGTCTGTGTTTTTATTTTATTGTCAAGTGAGGACTGAAGGAGGAAATTAATTTTATTGATTTAATAAAAAAGCTAGTGGTGAGTTAACAAAAGTGGTAAAAGGAACAAAATGTATGTATTTTCAGATTTAATTTCAGAGGAAACTACATGCACTTGTGCTAAGAATGTCCATTTCTAATGAGCCATTCTAGAAGAATATAAATTATATGACATCAAGATCAAGGGTGACTTAGTACGCAATACATGGATCACTGAATCTGAAGGCATTGTAAGTCGTGTTTAGCAGTATTGAAGTTACAGTGTTTCGGCATATAAATGTGAAATAAGAGCTGTGACATGCAGAGATCTGGCAATTAATCATACAAAAGCATAGATAAATTGCTATGTAGAACACAAGAGTGCAGTTTGTCCAGTGATCAGTGAGATCGGGCTGTCTGGGGGGAAGTGCTGCTCTCTGAGGATCCCAACGAAAAATATCAAATAATTTGTTGTGTATGTGTTGTTAAAATGTAATTAATTTAGTTCCATTCCATTTGAAAATAAAAACAATAATAACTATAATAACCCAAAAATTATTAGAGCAGTGACAAGCTGGTTTGTACAGTTCTCTCATTTGTGCAGATATCCACATGTTTTGTTCCACTGACACCTTTTCTGTTTTAGTTTTGTGTGTTAAATAAGTGAATCCTGTGAACCTTCTTGAGTCCTCGACTAACACAATCTCCTCTTCCTTTCAGCTGTACGAGTTGGATGATGATGAGAAACGGAAGGAGTTCCTGGATGATCTCTTCAGTTTCATGCAGAAAAGAGGTGAGTGTCTCTCGCATACGGACAGGTCGCAGTTTTCTGCTGCTATTCCTGAAGAGACACACCAGTAAAGTTGCGAGTGTGAGGTAATATTTTCATAATCACACTACTGAGGGTGTTGTGTCTACGTGCGGTGGCACTATTGCATTTGACGAGCTGCAGGAGCTGTGCAGTGAATGTGCGTAATGGTTGACACGGTGATGGAGCTGCACAGTAAAGTGCTGGCGCTGTGATGGGGTGTGCAGTGCTGTCAGTGCAGTCCTCATCTCACGGTGATATCAAACTCGTCCTGATTCCAAAATTGACGCATCACGTCGTACGACTATTACAGACTCAGTGTGCAAGGTGACATAGGGATGCACAGACTAGTTTTCTTCCCTTTCCCACATGTAGATATCGGCTTAAGGCCTTGAGACGGGACTAAAATACTTTTGCTGCAGTGTCTTGTGCATTTCAGCCTTCAGTTGCTCCAGCCTGTTTGTACCAATCCACATGCAGAAGATTTTGACAGGAACACTTTCAAATGATAGAGTTCTATATAAGGCAGCAATTTGTGTTTAACTAAAGTTGTTAACTAAAGAAGAATTTGGCAGCTCAAAATTACATTATTGATTTTTTGGTTTTGTTTTAGTTTTTTTTTTATAAGTCCTCAATTTAAAATAGTACACAAAGACCAATAAATAGATACAGTGAGTGTGGTGTTCCAGGGCTGTGCCTCTTTAAAAACACTGATTTTGAAAACATAGCCAAAGCATTTAATAGATCTAGTGCTGCCACTTAGCAGTGGGGTGAGTGAGTTTATGTTTTGTTTTTTAAAGCCCCTGGATGGCCCCTGTGATATCCCTTGCTCTGTTTCCTTCAGAAAGCTTTTCCTTGTTGTTTAATGCAAGGGGGTTTGGTTGCATGGTGGCAAAGCTTCTCCTGATGCTATCTTAAAGCAGATCTGGTGTTTGTTTTGTAATTGCTTCTGGGTTCTGTGAAAACAGCTTTGGAGGACAGGCCTCAGATCAGAGAGGAAGGGCACATCCTGGAATTATGTTTCCCTGGCAAAATGTAATCAATTTTCAGCTTTATTGAGCACTGGGCAGGATAATCTATGCATTTCCCACAGAAAGATGCCTTTTGTGTGAAACATGGCTGCTTGTTGGGGTGGTGGTGGTGGAGCAGATCAGAGTCCTTGCATAATATGAGGAAATGTTTTTGCATGCCTGTAAAACACAGCAAACAATGATGATGCTATTTTAAGAACACAGAACTTGCGTGAAAAAGCTCTGTATGTTCTTGTCATGTTTTTATATATAAACATGATATATTCAAATACAAGGACTGGATCTCACTGCTTCATTTCAGTGACTTTTATCACCATATTAGTACAAAAGTAAAAGTGTTGGTTCACAGGACATGTATGCATGATAAGTCTTGAGTGAACATTTATTTTAAAAATATATATCACTCATATGCTTTCTTATTCAGTCACCTAAAAGGTTTGATCGGTATAGACTAAAGAGATTTGATGTTTATTTTTATATACAACAGTAATTTAAGTTTCGGAAGTGGTTTGAGTTTTTGGTCACAATTTTGAACTATGGGAATGCCTGCAGATTAGGCACCATCACAATCACTGTGGCTGAATCCGGGCACAGTCAACTAAGATTGTGTATCGCTGTAGGGATGGCATGCAGTCAGTCGAGTCTAAAATACATAAGGTGCAAACTGAAAGGCTACGATAAGGCTAAACATTCAGAACATGAGAAATACAAATATTTCCATAATAAATCATGATAAAACTTGATCAGGATCATTATTGGTAGTAGCTGTAGTAAGCTTTAAGTTTGAAAAGAACAATGTCTGGCAATTCTGACTGAATCATTCAATCATGCTCTTGATAAAATAAACAAACAGACAATTGCAAGTATTATTTAAATTGTATCTTTCAGACAGATGTTTTTAAAGTCCCTAGCAATAACCATATAATACAGCATATTGAAGCATTTGCAGAACTTCAGTGGCCATAACGTACAAACTGTTACTATTCCTATATATTTAATTTAATCTATTAGCCTACGCTAGTCCAGGCATGTATAATACTCTGTATAGATCCATTCCTGGCAGGATCCTAAAGCTATTTAGATGGAGTCAATTTAATCAGATGGCTCTGTACAAAATTTGGTTGATATATTTAATCAGCGATGGCAGAAATTACATATTATTCAGTGTTTCTTGAAAACATCACCTCATAATTATTGCTGATATTCTGACAGTGGCACGCAGCATCCACCCACAAGTCATATGCTACCAATAATTGCAGCGGTCAGGTTTATGGTTTCCGAGCGAATGCCTTTGCATTCCTCATAGCACTCGCTTTCAAAATTGTGATTTATAGGCAGCTGAAATCAGGCAGGTATGAAGGGAGACATTTGATTGTCTCCTGAAAAGGCTGTCTGGCAAGTACGTCTCATAAAATTATTGATGACAGGAATTAGGTGCTGCCTTATTTCCAGTAGCCATGTTGTTGTTTCATTATCACTAATGTAGCTGAAATAGTTGCTGAACGTGAGTCAGTCCTAGGTGGTGTTACAATTATTACAATAACAGTTACACAAGAGTTCACATATTACTACCTATTGCACCGTGACTGGGAATAGATTTGATGAATGCACCAATATTTTATTTAATGTTTCACAATCTGACATTTAATCCCATTTAAATGTTTTCATTAATAAAACTGACTTTCAGGGGAGTTTGAAAGGGGGGCCCTGTTTCTACAGTCATGTCCACAAACTTGTTTTCTTTTTTTAATGATAAGAACGCTACAGATATCAAGTATTGTAGTTATACAAAAAAAATTTAAAATCATGATATATATTTAGTTGAATAGTTGTTCAGTTTTCAAAATATCTGTGTAAAATATTTGCCAAAAAACAGTTACTTACTCTAGCTACAAATTGATGTTTGGATTTATTTATTAGCTTAATTAAAGTGTTGAATGTTGATATAGGCCAGGCATTTGATTTGGCATTATCATTATTAAGATTTATTTAATGTCATTATTTTTTTATCTTTTATGGGTTTTGCCTTGTAAGAATGCTAATGAGACAATATTCTGCACACACAGGACTCCACAACGAACACATCATTTGAATTCTGCTAAATCCGTACTTGCGAAAACACGTAGCTTTGGCCTGTGGCCCTTCTTTTTCCTCAAACATTTCAAACATAGCAAAACCGTTCTCTGAGGGGTTGTAAACACCTTCACAACTTCCCTCCTGTCTACTTTTTAGCCTTTTTATTTGTGGATTGTTACCAATTGAAAAATCACCTAAAGTCAAGTACAGTGTGTGAGATTGTTTCTAAGCTATTTGGCATTTCAAATCACCTAGCGATAGTATAGTTTTACCCTTTGCCTTCCCTGAGCAAAAGATAAATGGAGGCGGTTCATTTTGGCTTATTCTTACACTGTTTTGACTTACATGTGCTGTGTCTTTTTGTTTGTTTGTCTGTTTGTCTTTTTACCAGTTAAAGCTGTTCATGGAAAAGATCGGTTAGTTAAATAATATGCAGTGGAGCATCTTCCCTTTCCTGGTAACATTTTCCTAAGAAAACCTTATGTAAGTTTATAATTTAGGCCTACTTATTATGGCTTCAAACTATTTGTTATTTGCATTTGCGGCTTTTTAGTGGCGCAATATATAGTCTCCCTTACATAAAAAATGAGTGGTACTGTTCTCTCTGTTTAATGGTTAGGCTTTCTTTGATGTTAACAGAAGGTCTTGTAATGCTTAACACGTCTTGTATGAAGTATTATTAAGAGTATCTTGTAGCCTTTTTAATGTGGATAAAGAATACAGTCTTAAGCATTTTCCTTTGGTCTGTAGTGAGGGTATAATCCATGTTGTAATACAAAGTGCTCCTTTATATGTGCTAAAAGCCAAAAAGCATAACAAAGCTATCCTTTCTCCATTGGAACGAATTGACAAAGACACAGCCTGCGACAGCGAGAAGGGAAGTCATAAATGTAACTCAAAGACAGTAGTTGGGTTGATTAATTATCGTCTGCTGTTCCCTGGGTCAATATGACAGTTCCTGTTGCTTCTGTCACAAGAGAGTGTGTGTAATAAGCTTCTGGAATAAAATGTGGCAGCTGCTGTTCTTCCCAAACATTTTCTGATATATGATTCTGAGTCTGATATATGACGTACCAACTCTCTAGGTCCCTGTAATATCAGTGCAGCAGGTATAAGTATTTAATTAGAGCATGCTTTATCTATGTATGTTTGTTTTGTTGTTGTTGTTTTTATGGGGATGAGACATAAACGATTTGTGTTGGACAAGGACTCCTTCCTTGTTTATCTTTGATTGTACATGTTACTGTCATACTGGTGTGTAAAAGCTATATTTTATCACCTCATTCATACAAGCTATATAATGCAATTAATAATGTATCTGTAATTATCCAAGGTTACCATATTCATTATTACATGTCTTGTGACCGTGTCTATCAGAGCTGTATCCCTTTGATCTTATTGGCTTATTAGAACATTTAGCCACCACTAAACCATACATAATGCTGCATGCTGCATGCCACTAGGGGAAATAGTAAGGCAAACTTATCAAAAGGGGGGAAGATAACAGTTATAAAACGTTAAATTGACAGATATAAAGGGTGTAACAGCAAAATCATCACCTTGGATATCAAGACATACAAAAGTTGTCGGCCGAAGGAAGCACTGTCATTTCTGCGAAGGACACTCTTCTTTAACAGCCTGTTATGCTCTGACCAACAAGATGCATATAACAAATAGCTGATATAATGTTACAGCTACATTATTGCTCCCTTTTTATTACAGGACAAAATCCAATCAGTGCAACAGGCCCAGTTCATAATGAGGAATGTGTTCTTCTGACTGAAGGTCTAACCAGTTGAGATAACTAACCGATGTGTTTGTCTTTTTGTTCATTTTTTGGCTTTGTTGTTTTGTACCTAAAACTTTGAACCAGAAAATCACCAGTACATGGTCTCTTCCCCCCAATCACACAGTACGTCTCCTGATGCTTTCCTGAGTTCATTCATCGCGACCTCCTGCCCCATTGTCCTAACTATAAATATCTGTAGCTTTATTCTTTCAACATCGTGCCACAACATGCATGTCAGGACTGAAGAAGGGGTGGACAAAATAAACCATTCAGACTTCTAGTTCAAATTGAAACAAGTAGTGGTTGGAGTAGATTCCTGTTTGCTACCTTCTTGGTCTGTGATTGATGTTGTCTATAACAGGGGTGGATCCTCATTTGTAGGCTGACTGCTTCCAACATATGAATCAAAGCACCAATCGCATGCTGCCGATGGAACAAGATTATGTTCAGAAATTTCAAACGAGCACATAAACGGTATTAGTTCCCTGTGAACTGGTATAATACCATCCCTTGTGGTTTTCATGTTAATCTTCATGAGCAAAACTTGGGAGTCTAAATAGTGTGACACTTTCAACATGATTTTCAAGAGGGGCAAAATTAAGACATTGGTCCCAAAGTGAATTTGCAAGCCTCCGTTGTGCAAGAAGGTCACTTCATTTATATATTTAAAGCCGCGAAAACGGAATCAATTTTAAACTAAAAAAAAAAAACTCTACAAAATGTTTATGGAGTGGTCTCCATTTTTTAATTACTCTGAAGCCAGCCTCTTATTTTGCCTTTTAAAAATCTCACTGCCAATCCACACAATTTTGTGATTATTGCAACCTCTTGGATAACAAAGTACTTTGATTTGACTTAACCGCTCTTACAGCGCCTTTATAATTCAATGTTAGATCAAGTTGAACTGGAGCTCGGTTCCAGTTTGATATTTATTTCAGTTTAATCATTTCATGTAATGATGTATCTGTCTGTTTATTCAGAAGTGGCAAATATTAAAACAAACCTAGCTGAAGCTACTGTTGTTGTCCCATAATGGTTCCCCTTTTGTAGTAATTTGGGGTACAGCACAGTGACAAGTGACAGTGAGAAGAACGAATAATGTATTGCTTGTTTGTTTTCATTTGAATTGCTGGAAGAAAAGATCCCCTCACAACATTATGTACATTTTTTTTTTTGCAATAAGCTAAATTGTGATTTACAGTGAAATAGTTTCACTCTTGTCTAAACCCATTGAAAGTGGGTGAGGTCACATGTTATTATCTCAATTAATCTCTTAAATCTTACTATTGAGATTATTTTCTTTTGTTCTTAGTTTTTTTGCAGTAAATTGCAACTTCAACGAAGCAGTTTTACCAACATGTCTTAGTTGCGTCCTTCCAAACTGGCTAACTTTTTTTTTTTTTACCCACCCAACTTAGAACTGGTTTTTGTTAATCAGCTCGGCTCACCGTTCTCCTGTACTATTGCAGGGAAATGCAGGCAGCTAACTTGCCATCCTCTGAAGCAGTCACTGCTAGTCTGTTATTTATTATGCATTTCCAGTTTTATTTGTACTTTAAAATCCTGCCGTCTACAGTATGTCAGCTGGATTGATTGCCATGTAGTTCACTATTCAATGGAGTATTAACTCACCTCAGTCCACTGTATAACTCACACTGGAGAAATAAATGTGCAAAGGACCAAAACATTTCTTTCCTCGTTTGTTTGTTTTACATTCCTATGGAAATGGTACAGATCGTGGAAAGACTGTGAAATGTCCAGCTGTCGTTTCGTTAGTCGTCTAAAAGTGCCCGACCTTTTTACAGTGGGTCACATTTAGTTCGGCTAAATTCAACCCTATAAACTGACAGCTGAAAGGTCACTTCTCCAAAGACAAGTTCATTTATCAAGAATACCACCCAAGATTTTATTTATAACTGAGACTGGTGGAATTTACTGTTAAACATAGCCTATCATTGCACAAAGATTTTTTTTTTTAATTATTTAAGAAAATATAGAATTATAGACTTGCTCTTAGAAAATATGCAGATTTAGTAAACAAATAAACTAAACAAAGTGAAGTGTTGCATTCCATAGCTTTGTATCTCGATTATAAATAGCAATTGGAAATTCATATATTGTGTATTGGATGTAATATCAATTGTTGAGTGTTTTCATCTGTCTGTTTCTATTTCGGTTGAACTGTGTTAACTACTAAGGTAATGTGTTGGTACTCCACGAGTAATTACTAGAGCATGCATACAAACCTTACTTATCCTAAACCTAGAAATGATTCATCTTACGTTATGAAATCAAATTTTGAAGCTCTTTATATGCCCTTTGTAAAAATAAAATACAATAAATTTCCTAATGTATAAGCACGTGCACATCAGTGTAACTAAACACCTACAGGTTTACTAGGATTTTCCATCAATTGTGAACTGATTTTACAACACAGATGAATAAATAACATTACATTTTGTGAATCATGACTTTCATTTGGAGCTTTTTCTGATGGAGTCATTAATCTTTGTATATTTGCTTGGCTTCCATTTGACCTGCAGGCCGCTCAAGTTTCAAGGTTAGTTTATTTTTCTCTGACCAATATATGTCTGACCCCCTTTCTACCAAGCAAATGAAATATTTTTTTCATCTAAATTATATTTATCCAAACAACAGCCAGTCATTTTGTCTGACTTTTTTCTTTCTCTTATCACATCTGCCTAAAATACTCATACATTCAATGTTAACAGTTGTCAGGAGGTGAGTTAAGTTTTAATTCAACTGAGTAAAAATGTCAAATGTATCACAGAATGTAAGTCTAGAAGGCAACTTTATCCTAAGTGTAAAATGTAGCAAGGTTGTGTAAAAACACACGGCCATCTAAAACCTGCACTGGGAATAACCCATTAGAGGTCAAAGTGGAGAAAATGAAACACAATCAATGGGTTTGATACTATCACAAGGTGAACAAAACTAAAAGATAGCTCTTAGGGTCTGTGCTTCCCTTGACCATTCAGTTTAAAACAATTAAAATGTTCTGCAAATGCATCTGTACTGCAGGGAGACCATTATATGCAGCACATTAATTAGAGGTCTTTGCTGGTGTCTGGATTAATGAACACACTATTCAATACAACATAAACTCCGGGCAGAGGTTAATGTTTTGCTAATTAACTGAAAAACTCTAACCTTGTCCTATTTAACACGGAAGTGCAAAATGGTAACACTTCAGTTTTAATGTACAGCTTTACAGCTTTATCGTGAGTCAATAGTTGCACCAATCCTTTGCAATAATTTTCAGATTCAAAAATGCCTGCCACAGAGGAGAAACAAAAGTGAAATCATCTTAGTGGTAATAAAAATGTTGTTTTGTTAAATTGAATTTGTTTGTATTTAAAAATGCATGTACAAACATACAGTGCACATATATATATATATATATATATTAAATTAAATTAAAATATTAAGAAAATGGCCTGAGAGGAAATGTTCTGTATTTCTATTTATATGTGTATAACTTGGTATTATGTTTTTATACTGGTTGTTAAAGTTCTATTCTAGTATTTATCATTTAACATGTATCAAGTACATTTGCCCAAGTGAACTTCTTGCTTCCTTCCTTCCTATATTTGCATTTTAAGCCTGTCTAATTTCGAATATAATCCATGTATCTGCTCTTAAGCATACTACAATGTACCTGCAATTTCTGATACCCCTCCCCTTTTAGTTTGACTTTATTGAAAGATCTACGCCCCCAGGTCAGTTACTCACAAAAATTTGGTGTATACTATATAGTTTGCATCCCCATTAAAAGCAGTATGCATCTCCGTTTTACAGATCTATTCCAAGACATGCATCTGATCAAATTAAACACTTCTTCCAGAACAATATTGAACCTCTATCTGAATCTGTCTTTGTTTGTCGAGTGTAAGCGACTGGCATGCCCCTGCAAGCCTCCCATTGCCGCTCTCAGGTATTACCACCCATTTGTAATAAGATTTCTTCACATTGTGAAGGAGGTGTTTGATTCATTGTATTCTTATGCAACATATAATGTCGTGTCATGACAGTTGTTTGTTTTATTCTATTCTGAAGTTTCTGCAGGGGAGGATGGATGTGCTACACAGAAAGGCAGTGGTAAAATGAGGGGAAAATTCTGGTTTTGATACTCAACTAGCCTGGGCTTGATTAGGGGTAGACAAGGAGAAAATAAAAAAAAATAACTGGCTACCCAAACAGTAGGCCTGTGTCGTAGTTAAATAGATGCAATTTAGAAGTCACTAGAAGATACTTAAACAAATATTTTGCCTTTGTTCCAATAATTCAGCTCTTTCCCTTTCTATGTGTAAATTTGATTTAAAAAATAATGCATTGATAAATATGTTTTTTTTAATATAAAGTGAAAAGTGTTTATAAATTCTAGTTAACAGATCGAGTGTTTTTTGTTTTTTTAAATGTACAGTTTTGGCATCAAAAGTGCTTGCAATTTCTCCTTTAAATGCTGCACCACAGATTATTGAAATGTGTCGTTCCAAAACCCACAGGAGAGCATTTAACCAGGTAAACTTACAAGGAAGATAAAGCAGATTAACCTAGTAATTTCTCTTTATTTTCCTTTCATTCTTTATTTCTTTTGTTCTATCTTTTGGCTCTTAAGGGGACTGTTTTCCAATGTTCTGCAAATAATTCCTGTGGTACATGCAGATTAAGATATGAAAACAGAATGAAAAAAATTGAGCCTTCTTGATACTGCCGACTAACACACCTAAGTCCTAGTTAATGACAGTAGCCAAAGCTAGCTTGTGTGACCCAAATCATTAACCTGATAATGTAATCCAGACTGCAGAAGATAACGAATGACTGGGAAGGGCTTACAAAACCCCAGCCCCTGAGAGGCAGACAGGGGTTGTTTTATCTCATAAACAGGAGCAGCAGCTGGCTTTCCCCAAGGAAACAATGGCACGATGTTCTCTCTGAGTCCAGCCAATTCACAAATCCTGACACCTTTCTGGAAGCACAGTTTCCTGTGTTTTTGTGAGGCGGCATTCGTTGCTGTGCACGCACCTGTTATTGCACCAGTTTATGCAGCCAGGAAACTGCCAATAAATGATCCAGACATGGAGGTTGTGTTTTGTGGGGTACAGAAATACTGCCTCAGACATGGTAGCACAGGAACTGAAAAAACAATGCAAAACAATGATTTGGAAACCAAATATGTTCCAGAATCATCCAGAATTTCATTTGTTTGGAATATTTGTTCCACAGCTAAAAAGACATTGGAGGTTCAAATAAAGAATGTCATTTGGGAGATTTCTTTCACAGGTAAAAAGATCTAGAACAGAAAGTACTTCCTGTCCTAAAAAAATAATTAAATAGTTAAAAATTAAAACACATCCCTTTGATAACCACAGATACGATTCCCTGTAACAGCAAGATTGGCCCGGTGTCCACTGAACATTAATCAGATAAAAAAATCTGAGAAGCCAATTGGAAGTGACAGACCATTGTAGTGTGAGTTTCAGATGGTGTCAATTGTAAGCCTCAGTCCCTTGTGGATTGGCCAGCACAGAACAAGCTGTGCAGAAGGCCAATTATGGGTTCTTCAAAGTGAAGTAAAACAGAGATCGTGAAAAGAGGACTTTGGCAGTCAGAGCTTGAAACTGTATTTTAGCTTTGTGCAGAAAATATCAGATTCAAAGTATGTAATGTATGTATGTAATGTCTCTTGTAAATAACATTTCTGAAAAACAAAAGCAATCTGCAGAAACCCCCAACTATATATAGGCCTATATATATATATATGTGTGTGTGTGTGTGTGTGTGTGTGTGTGTGTATATATGTCATAGTGAACACACTGGCTTCAATTACATCTGCAACAGCTTTATCTTTAATATATTTGTATTATGTTAAGTACAGCCACATACATAATGCAAAGCAAACAAGTTCTGCACTACATTTGTAGTGTATTTTTGGACTAGACATATATATCTATTATCTGGATAGCCAGTCATATTTGGACTTATTTTAAACACTAAAACTGTGAACTTAAATCATATTAATTTTGCTTCTCTAAGTGGCTGAAAAAACTGAATTAGTAAACAAATGCCCTTTCACAGTGCTCTGCTCTGCCTAACAGTTTTCTATTCTTGAACAATATCTGCACCAAGAAGCACTGTATTAACCAATATCACTGCGGGGAATCCATTCAGAGTGAGTGTTTTAATTAAAACATCCACT
Source organism: Amia ocellicauda (assembly GCF_036373705.1). Classification (NCBI taxonomy): domain Eukaryota; kingdom Metazoa; phylum Chordata; class Actinopteri; order Amiiformes; family Amiidae; genus Amia; species Amia ocellicauda. The sequence continues at coordinate 11,662,322 of NC_089857.1, read as the reverse complement.
CACTCAGGAAAAAGTCTCATGTGGTTTTCCTGTAGGTCACAGAAAATGTTACCTGTACCACATATGGTATATAGAGTGACCTTTAGATCAGTTATTTACAATTATTGAAATAGCCAGCTAAGTAGAAGAATAACATAGATTTCTAAATATTTTATTAATGTGTTATGTGAAAATAAATGCCCCTTACAGTTTGTTTTTCTAAAGAGAAAATGAAAATTTGGATACATGTATTGAAGACTGTTCTTCAACAGGGGCGATGCTTTTACAGACAAGCACGGATATTTGACTCGAGTTCCATTAGGATTATATGTACAGTCTGAATAATGTGAAAGAAAGTGACTGAATGGGGTTTGCAGCTGGATGAGATCCCATCTACTTTCCATCAGCGGTGCAGACAGACAGATAAAAAAACATTTCTGGACTAATGGATTGACTTTTAATATCTGCGCTCTAGGTAGAGGTAAAACATTCAACCAAGTCTGACAGTCCAATAACAGTCTGACCACCCTTAGTTGGTTTAAGTTAAAATCACTGCGTGCAGTTTTGCTGTAATTTCCCCTTGAGGCCGGATTGCTTTACATGTGCGTTTCCCATGAATATGAAAGTTGGGTTTATTAAAATATCTCAAAATTTATCTTGTGTCAAGCATATATCAAAATCAATTCCTTGTAGAGGTTTCCAGCTGAGGGCAGCTTGAAAGTGAATTTGTGCCTTCCAAGGCTGGAGTCCCAGCAGGCAAGCCCTTGTCAAGAGGTCAGTGACCTTTACTGTGTCCTTTGCCCCCCTAGATCATTAATCATAAGCTGCCAAATGGCAATCATTTGTCACAGGGACCTTTGAGTATTGAGGCGGTAGTATCTCTTTTCAAATAAAAGAGCCTGTCGGTTTCACAAGCTTCAACAGCTCAAACTAGAAAGGCCCCATGTATTTACATTGGTTTTATTGGTGGGTGGCTAAAATAGGAGGTCCTGCATATACCAGTTTAACCTCTTCCTTGCTGCACATGAATGAAATGGGGAAAACAACCCATGTCTCCAAAACACAAGTCCCATTTTTGATCTGGTGCCTACAGATCACGAAAATATCCTGAAATGGTCAGGTCACGTCTAGAAAATAGTTTGTAAAAAATAAATAATAAAAAAAAGTAGTTGTCTGAGCTCCTCTGAGCAAGATAAAAGTATTCAGGATTCAGCAGAAAGGTCTCATGACCACCCAGAGGAAATACAAAAAATAAACCATTAAACGATTGAAAAATAATGTATTACGTGTAACTTTTGTAATTTAAGGCCATTTTTAAGCCTGTGAGTCTGATTTTCAATCCTTTACCAGCGGTCGTTGTAGGTTCTCTCTGAGCCCCTTTTGAAGCGTTGAGAACAGCAATTACATGTGTCTTTTCCTGCCCTAGAATAGTCAAAATGAAAACAATTATGAATATAAACTATGAAAAAAAAAAAACAGGTTTTCTGTCGGACATTATAACTATAAGCCTGCACTAAGTGTTGGGCTCTGTCTCTCATGTGTGGGAGTGAAGAATTCAGATTATTTTGAAGCTGAATACAGAACATTAGAAACCCCGGTGACTCTTCGGGTTGCATCATAGCCACTGCCGTAGCTAGCCGAGTATGTATTTTGAAATGGAAAAATATTCCAATGTTTTATTATGCCTTGTATTAATACCCAAATCCTTGCGCCTGCTAGTTTATACTGAAATGTCATGTTATGCAAGGTTAATAGAGGGGTTGTGATTTCTCGCAAATGTCCTTGTTAAAGTATATTTTCATCAAGATTGGAGCGTAAGAATTCTAATATATGTCACGTGGTCTTGAGATGGAATGTCATCAATTTTAATTTGCATTGATTGAGACTACTGAATATTTTTGATTTATTTAACCAAAGGAAGAAGGAAGATATTCAACAAGGAAAGAATGTGCCAAGACAAATATAGCATGGTATTCAAATTCATGATTCATTGTCCTTTTCAGCAAACGGGTTTGTGCATTGCAAGGGGACATTCGTTTGGGTTGCTTGTGATGTCTGTATTTTCTCAGCCCTGCTGGCTAATAAAGAGCATATAGAGATAACATGGAGACCACATCAGTGTTCATACACTTATGATTTTGACTCACACCATTTGAGCTGTTCCCTGTATGTGCTCTATTTCTAGCCTAACTTTTTAGTGACAATGAGACCCGCAACGTAACTGAGATGTAAGAGAAACATAAATCAGTTAAAATCCTGCCTCCTTCCTGTAAAGAAATGATGGATTAGATAGCCAGTTAACTGAATCAAATCTAGGGCAGGGTTGGTCTATGAGATTTGTTAAAAGAATAATAGCCATCCTTAGTTTTCTGATCTTATATTTCAAATAGGACAATAAAACTGCTAGTGCTCATTGTGTACCCTTAAATATCCCGTTTGATTAATTGTTTCCTCGGGGCTGTTAGTATCAATTGATTACAGCCTCAGTCTGCATCAGCACTTTCCTCATGAATAAGTCAACTTCTGTGTCTTTATAATTACCTGGGGTACTGGCACACACAAAGGCTGTTTGAGATTGGCTCTAAAGGCTGAGACTGTCTGAAACCGTTAATCGGCACCCCACTAAATTTACCGAAAAACATCGACCGCTGATGCTGATGTGTTCAGCGTGCACCGCAGAATTACTCTCTACACCTCCTTTCGACTTTCAGCCCTCTGGGCTTCACACTGAGGGTCATGGCTTAGCCAACTTCCCTGTGTCCTAAATATTTGTAGCCAAGTTTACTTTCTATGTTCAGATTAATGTGCTCTCCCAAGATGTGTTACAGTTGCAGTTTGAGTCCTAAAACTGTAACAAAAATTGTGCTTTCAAGTAATGTAATACCACTCACAGGGAATGACAGAGTGTAGAAGCTCAAACCTTTATTTTCTAGTGAGGAGTCGCTGCCTTATCAGTTAACATGAATGTGATTACTATATTAAAGCAACTCAATGTCCCCCTGGAGAAGGACGGGCATGAAGTGCTCATGAGAAGAAATAGTTGTAGTTATATTGCAACCTACACCAAACTAGATAACACAGATCTCGGCTACCTCTCTGTGTTATATAAGCTGTACTCTTATACTTCAACCTTTGGCCTTAAACCCACTGGTACTTTGAAATGAATACTGTTTAATCTGGCATGTAATAACCTGAGACTTCCTAATGGAACACTGCTTACCCTGCAGACATTTCCGGGTTATGAATGACAGCTGGTTCATCTTTAGACCATCCACTGCAGAGGATGATGGGCTGAGGGCCTTCGTGAAGTGTGGCCAGGAATGTGGGGTACAGCTGGGTGGAGAATCCTCAGTCTGTCCTGCCTGTTGATACGTGCTCTTGTTCAACTGAGCTTGAAATAATAGACGTCACCCAGCGGTTGTGTTATGCCAGGCAACATGATTCAGCAATCTAACTCTGACATGAACTAGGACACTGTGGCAGCATGGCATCGTGTATCATTGTTTCCTTGTTGACAAATACCAGGAGAAGGGGACCGCCATCTGAACTCTCCGGTCACTGGATATATCTGTACATTTTCAAAGGCATCACGGTCTATAAGTCGGCCATCTTGGAGCAAAGGAAAGGGAACTGGAGTAGAGATGTGTCGGCAGGATCCCTGTCCATCATCGCTCCTGTGGGGCACGTCTCTCTGACTCTCCTGCAGCGGGTCTGCTGGGCAGCTGCGAAGTGTAGTGGCAGCTCTGCCTGAATAACAAATGGTGGCTGCAATGGAAAGTCATGCTCTACTGTGGTGGAAGGAAAATGTCTTGAAAGGAAAACATGACAATTCACGTGTTTGAGGTCAATCTTTTATGCGTTAGCAGTAGTAGTTGTAGTATTTCAGGGTTTGAGAGATGTTGTGGCAAGTTATTACTACTCTTCTTGTGTTTGTATCTGCAAAATGTGTGCCTGTGCTTTAGTACTTACCTCAGTTTTTTAAACTCTATCTTGAGAGCTATGTTTTGTGTTCACGGTCCATTTTGAACTGTTGAAGGGTTTAGTACAGGTTCCTTAAACTTTGTCTACATTGTGCATTTTCTCTGGACTCCTTAAATTAAAACATAAATGAAGATGTATACTTTATTATTTTGTCAGTTAAATGTAGGAAGAACGATATGGCATAAAGTGAATGCATCAGTAGTGAATCCAAAAGATTAAGACAATGTTTTACATTGAGTTCATTTCCCATACCCCTCAATTAGGCGAGTTCCAAGACAGTAGATATGTGATATAGACCACTACTGGAGTGTTATGCTTTTTGGTTATCTGCAATCACTCATTGTCATAATGATCCATGGCCTATCAGAATGTTTCTGCTGACAAAAAGTTGTACCCTCTTTTATTCTGTATATCTCTTTCAGGGAATCTTAGAGACAAATACATCACACTGGGTATTGAAAACACATAAATCTCTTTTTAAGAGACTCAGCCAGGTTTGGGTTCAGTCAGACAAAAGCTTGCAGGGTCTGTCTTTTATTTATGTGCTCGGCACCTGTTTGGTTCGCCTTTGTGGGGTCTGATAAATAACAGTTTTAAAGATTATCCTCAAAGGTTTTTCATTGCGATGAGAATCATTATCGAACCTGTTTCTGCTGTTTTTTTTCCACACTTCTTTATCTTAACTGAAGTTGCAATAAGTTAGAAAGAGTCTAATTAAACTGTTTGCTTTCCAAATTGCTACACTAAATTGACAAACTGCAGAACAGTTTACACCTCTTGACAAATTCCACAGTGTGTTTCTTGTACATATATTTACATTGTGTGTTTCCTGTACATATATTTACATTGTGTGTTTCCTGTACATATATTTACATTGTGTGTTTCCTGTATATATATTTACACTGTGACAACCCAACATATTATTGTCATAGAACCTCCCATCAAATATTGATGGCTCAGGTAAAAATAAATTAATGAAATTAAATGAATTGTACAAAATGTTGGCTGAGAGACAAAGTTTAAGACAATTTTCCCAATTTCCCATGTTCGTAATTATGCAGTTTTTTTCAGTAGATTTCAATTGGATTAACCACATTCACTCCACACCCACTATTGAAGACCAGTGAATAATCTCAGGTTTATTGTGAGTTTATTGTGAGTAACTCCCTGCATGGCACCAGTAGAGCACTATAGTGGAGTTGAGGTATCACTTTCACTGTTATGTTTTCACTGGCAAGGCAAGGTAGCTGAAATGGATTCAGTGAGAGGCAACTTGGAGAGTGTCTCTGTTTGCCACTCACACTGGCTCCAAAGTGTGATGCTGGTTCAGTGGTTTTAAGAGCTTACCTGAATTGCCAGAATTTCAGCCCCAATCCAGATCTGGGTGTTCCACATCGGGGACCACAATGAGCATCCTGAGGTTTAGTCTGAAAACAATGCTGATCCACCAACAACAACAAGAGACCGGAGCCTAAGTCTGCTTGGACCCACCCGGATTCACATTTACCAGTGGCTGTGTGGCCAGCGTGTGGTCTGCTATAAAGAACGGGAGACGAGTCCCCAATTAAGAACTGACAGTTCCAGAAAAGTTTCACAAATTTTTGGTAACTAAATATTTCTATTAATGTAACAAGGACTTTGGGAGAGGGCTGACTGAAAGAGTGGGCAGCCGCTGCTAAGCATAAAGACCCTCAGAACTGGCACACAAATCTGAAAAAAGATTTCACCCACTGTATCTGTGTTATATCTACCAATGAATAACTGGAGACGCTCCTAAATCTCCGGCATCCTAGTACTCGTGATTTTCTTTCTTGATAAACCATGATGATGAGATTTTGAAAGACTCAATAGAAGTGATGTATCTGTTTTGTCGTGCTACCAATTTGTTACATATTACTTTAAGGCAGTTATACATAATATTTTATTTCGGTATTTCATAATGGTTCTGTATGTTGCAGACATTTGTCGCTTAAAGACAGATGTATAATCAAGAAAAGTGTCTGTGATTTGTTGTTTTGCTATTTTTTCTGTTTATTGTTCTCATTGTTTTTTCTGAAGTCTCACTTGGGTATTTCATTCTTACCCCTTGTGTTAACTTTTGTATCATTTAAGGAAAACCATATTTTAAAATACATTTACCCCAAATTCTGCACTGGAGAAGAATCAAATAGAAGCTCCAGAAGGCTGATTCCTTTACGTTTGCGAATTGCAGGACAATGTCATATCTGTAAATGTGTCTTAGTGCAGCCCATTCCAGGCATTGAGCAATTGTTGCGTTTCTGCCCTAAATCTTGGTACATACTCTAGGCTTCAGCCCACTTAGGATAAATGTTCTCCTGGTATCACTGTTTGTGGTGTCTTTGTTCTGTTGGTGCTCTATCCGTCTTGCTTATATATTTAAAGTCAGCTTAGAACTCATTTATCTTAAATTGTTAAACAATTGGAATGCTGTTAGCCTGCTATAACAAAAACAGGAGTGCCCTTTAAGGATGAAAAATGATGTAAATCTAATTTTTAGCTGAAGTATCAGAAAGAACTTTCCAGAAGAACAGGTCAACATATGTTGTTATTACAGCATGATGCACAAAGATATATTAGGCTTCTCTGCAATTATATGCTTCTATAATGGCAACTAAAACCAGGTGCTGTATGTGACGGAGCCAGTGATGGAGGCAGTGCAGGCAGAATTGGTGAATTGCATTTAGTTTTCCTACAAAGGAGAGTGTTTTATTTGCCGGATTACTGATTCTGAAGGAGTTAGCCCAATTTAAAACAGCCTTTGACCAGCACTTTGCATGCTTTTGCCAATATTTCATTGTTTGGCTTCATTGTTTGACATTCCTGCTTTTGCATTACAAAAATTTACTGGAATGATCGCACTGAACCCAAGCAACTAAATTCACTTCAAATGTGCTCTGTTTTTTAGTTGTTGTTTTTTTACTTAGAAAATACTGAATCTTTAGGCACTCAACTTTATTGATTAGTGCTTATTATGACCTAGACATAAGCAGAAATACGTCTGAATGAGGCTACATAACTTTGAAAATAGCTGAAAACTATTTTTTTAAATATAATTCTGTTATGTTGTTTTTGGTGAAATCGATTTTATATCCTCTGTTGTCGAACACAATTATAAAATGTATATTCATATACATCAGGGCAGATGTTAATGTGTTATACTTAAAGTATAGCTCTGTGTTGTATAAATAAGATTTGCTTGACACTTGGATGGATTTCTCTTTATTCCCCTTCATTTGTCTTAGTGTGACAGAATAAAATATGGCCCCAGCCAGAACATTTATCTCTGGTTTCCCTGGTTTAATGGGATCTGTCCCTGCTCACTGGTGCCTGCCAGAGCAGTGCATTCACAAACATAATGTTGACTCTATCTTGTGAAGGAGGGAGATGCAACACAAGTAACGAAAGTGATTAAGGGATCTAAACTGAGCCCGTCCTGGGATCGAATAGGCAATCTCAACCCTTATGTCAGCACAGGTCATGTTTCTTCAGTTTACAACTCTAAGGTCTTATATAAGTTGTTGTGTCGTGGGACTTGATCTTCTGGAACAAGTCAGCACTGCTGTTTTTATATCTCATTGTATCATAAAGGTTGCAAAGTTGGTGGAGTATTTTAGGGGCATCCCTATATATAATACTTTCACCCTGGGTAAGGGTGCCTGCTAAATAAATAAATTATAATACAATAATAATACTATAACACTTTTTAAATGTCTTTAATTTACCCCTTAGTTAAAAAGAAAAAGAAAGTGTTGAAGTGGTTATTGGCTGTTATTTTAATATCACCATTTGGGCCAGAAGAGACTTCAGTCAGAGAGCCTCGACCACTCTGTCTGGGAGCACTGCTTCTTGATTTTGAAATAGGGTTTATCAGAGATCACACCTTTGTTTTGGTGCATGGAGCAGTGCAAGCAAGCCTTTGTGACATATAGACTGAAACAGGGTCATCTTGAGACACATTTTGACTTCTACAGCTAGGATTCAGGTTATACTCGAAGGGAAAAGGACAGCTGAGTGTAGGGCAGGCTTAACTAGATCTTAAACAGATAAATTAACATCAAAGAACCATGGGAAACATGTGTTTGTGACATGCTGCTATATGCCTGTTTGGAGCCAGAGCCCACAAACACGGCACAGGCTCCCAGTGCGAGGCGGCCAGTTGGAATACTTTGACCTTGTGATTTCTTGTAGCTAATCAGTCCAAGAATGTAATCCAGCTGAATGGGAAGCAATACTGATCTCAACTATCACTTGGATTTCTCCTAGTAACTATTAAAAAAAAAAAAAGAAGTTATTTTATCTTCAGAAAGTAAATGGTCTCATGCTCTGTCCTGTGTGTTAAGGTTAATTAAGGAATCACGTTGATCATTCTTTCAACAGTTTTTCAACTAAATAATTAACATTTTAGGTCTTTTCAGTATTTCACTCTGAGGCTACTCTGAGGCTACTTTGGCAACAATGCATCATGATATATATAGACAGAAAAAGCACTGAATTGGTTTAACTGCCTATACATGTGAAATAATGCGAGCATTGTCCTCAAGGACAGTGTGTATAAATCTTTTTTTTTTAATAGTATCTTTCTGTTCACATGCCAAAGCAGCAAAATGAACTGGTAATTACAAGGCTTAATTGCTGTGTTTTTACAATCCAGACTATACCTCTGTTCCCACCTTTTCACTGTATAGTATGCATGTCTGTTGTTTGCAGTATATTTCCTGGGCTATTGATTGCTATTATGGTAAATCCGATGGTCACAATAGAACTCTATCAGCAAAATGCAGGTTAATTATCTCAGGGTCAGCCATTCTAGTAACCACACAAAAGAAGTCGACCCTCGCACATTATACGACTTAATAGCTTTCCTTAAATCGTGAAAAGAAATTATTTCTGGGTTATTTTAGAATGTGGTTATTGATGGCTTTATAGCTGGTCAAATATATAAAACAATTTATTTTCTATTATTTATTTTTCAAATTACTGGCACTGATCTTTAAAAACAGAGAAAATTAATCAAGAAAGTAATTCAAAAGTAACTTTGTAGTTACTTTTTTAAAATATTTTTTGTTTGCATATCCTGATATTACAAATCGCAACAATATTGCCATGGGTATTGCAGGAAAACATGAACCAACTGTAGAAGAACATTACATTTTAAATGTATGATTTGTGTTTCCAATTTAATGCTAAAAATGCATGTTCTTTAAGACGTACTATAAAATAAACAGTTTTCATATGTTTTAAAGTTAAACTTGATTAAAGTTAAACTGTGAATTAGGTATTTGTTTCTTAACTTCTCAGACCCATTGCTAAAAAATATAAAATGTTCTCAGAAAAGATAACCATCAACCTCTTTACAAATAGGTTATGTATTATAGAGGGTAGAAATTGTACACATAATCAATGTCATTGTCTTTGTTGGTTTGAAAGATATGAAGGAAAATCACATTTAAAATATGTATTATTTGCATTTTACCATGTTTTTTATATACTATTTACACTACATTAATTTAAAATAATACATAAATTACAAATGTATGATGTATTTATCAAAACATTAATTTCATGTTGATTCTTTTGATTGTTGCATTGAATCAGATTATCTGACACACCCCATGTGACCCCCAGCTGAAATGAAGAGTTTAAAGAGTAGGTGTCCCTTCAATGCACAGAAAAAAAATTCATCCAGTGTAATATACTGACATGCAGTGCCTGAACTGCATAATATTAAATTATCTGAATAGCTATGGTAGAATATATTGTACAAGGATATATTAGTGAAATACATTGTTTTTTATATTTTTCAGTATTTGTGGATTAATTGTGGAGTTCAGTTTCTCTTAGATATGAGGAACCTGTTGAATGTGACCTAGTTAGTGTTTTTCCTTAACATAAAATTAATTTCCTTAACATAAAACATTAATGTTAATGATTCATAGATACAAGTGTGAAATATTCTCAAGCAGCAAAGCCAGTTTTGCCAGAGGACATTACAGTGTCAGGAATGGGAAGCTGACACTTTTGTGAAATGTTTGAATTGCTCCTTACTGAAACCTATAGATTTTGTATTTATCTGTGGTCTACTGTGGGGAATGGCCATTAAAAGCAGAGTTCTTGACGAATAATAAAAGAGACGACACACGTAATGCCTGAGAGAATAACCACAAGGAGGATAGAGGACTAAACTCCTGCAGACACTGTATAACCCGCAGGTATAAAAAGACACTCTCTGCACCGACTGCCCTCAGATGCTGATAGCATTACTGTGCTACTGCTTAGACTGCTTTGTGAACAGGCATGCCATGAGATTGTGCTTCATTTTCTCCCAGTAATATTACATTCTTACACCTTCATTTGTTACTGGCTTCAGCAATGATTTCCAATAGGACGTATCTGGAGGGCAGGTTGTGTTCATTGTGAGCTACATAAGCTGTCCAAATTTGAAAGACTCAGCTAGGGGACAGTTGATTGTGTCGTATTACAGCGATGCACATTTTGGGGTTTGTTAACTTAAAGGAAATTAATCTGCCTATGGTTAAGTGTAATTCAATGTTAAATAAATATTGTTAAATATAAATTCCCTTTGTCTGATGCCACGAGCAAAGGCAGCTTGGTATGAATGAAAGGGGACATGTTTTGAGTTCATCACTGCCCCCCTGAAGGTACTGGTCACTGGTCCTGTCAGGATATCGGGAACATACCTACCGGAGGGAACAACACGGAGAACCACACTGAGACTTTTTGTTTTTGTAGTTGTTTTTTGATTAACATTTAAAAAATAACAATTTGTTCTTTCTTATTTTATCGATATTGCCTTTTTTTCTTGCTGGACCAGGGAAATGATGGCATGCAAAGTAGTTTTTAGTTCGTCACATTTTGTTTTTCTCAGCCACTGTGAATTTCCACTCTTTTCTTATTGTCAACAAATCTCAAATCTCATCTAAAACAGTGAAAGCAGCTGCCCTCTTTTAGCCCATTGTATGTGTTCAATTTTGATTTTCAGTGCTCAGGAGTTATTTATTTTATGAAAAGAAGTTGACACACTGCTCTACTTCTTTGGTTGAGGTCAATCAAATCCATGCTCAATTATTATGAAGACAAAATGACCAAGTTCTGAAATGTAGGGAAGAGTCCTACAAGAAAATGAGCATCTCCAAATTCTACTGCAGCTGTAGGTGAAGACCTGTCCAAAATTGGACTGGGAATTTTTTGTTCCCCAAGGCGAACTCTGCCGATGCAAAGCAATGCAACCAACAGAAAACACGTCCCCACTCTGTGCCTGTCAGAAAATGGTTAATAGAGAAATTAGATGGGTTTAAAAATGACATTTTCTGTTAACGAAAGAGCAGAGCTGTTAGACATTTTACTTAGTCCAGATTAATTGGCCTTATAACCAGCTGAGAGGCCTGTCGATGTGCTGAAGTTAATGGAATTGATTGTGGATATTTTGTTTGTTTCTGCAGGGACTCCAGTGAATCGGATTCCTATCATGGCCAAGCAGGTGTTAGATCTCTACACTCTCTACAAGCTTGTCACCGAAAAAGGCGGCTTAGTGGAGGTCATCAATAAGAAGATATGGCGTGAGATCACCAAGGGCCTCAACCTCCCTACCTCTATCACCAGTGCAGCTTTCACCCTCAGAACACAGTACGTACAGAAAAAACACAGAACAAAGGTTAAGCACCAGGGTTTAACACCCCAGTAAAACTTTCACAAAAATTCACAGTTTACATCTCAGTAGTTTGGTCTCTTTCTCAGGAGGTACAGAAAGGAAGATTTTATGGGCAGGAAAATTTATTTTTCCCCCCTTTCTTTTCCAAAGAGCATGGTTGTATAGAAAATTCAAGGTTTATTTAAGGGGTGTACTTTTTAACATATAAACTTGCAGCTTAAGCATGTATTATAAGCATTGTATATGTTAGGCCATTCCAAGGGAGACTAGGAGATAAATTAACATACTGGGTTTTGCATTAGCTGTCATTCTTACTAAATATTGAGATTTTCCTTAAAAAACTTCCTGTAGCCTGCTGTTATAGTTATAGTGTTTGTAATGCTAACATTCACAATGGAGAATTCATAAAGGAATATTTCGCTTCTTTCTCCTGGAATAGGGGGAAAATACTGTTCTGTGACGGAAGTTTCCCAGTCCCTTGATGTGTAGTCACACACACACAGAAAGAAATGGTGTGTTTGTCTCTGATTGGAAAAGTGTTCTTTCACCCTAGTCATACAGTGGTGTCTATGACACGTGCTGCTCTTTGGCTGCGTGATTTCATAGAGAGGGCGAGAGATTGGCACGCTAAACTCTGACCGCAGTGAAAAAGAAGAACTTCGTTTGCACAATTGGCTCTGAAGTCTGTTATTTAAAGCTATTACAACATCTCCAAAGACAGTAATTTCTTCTTCTGTTCCAGTCAACCATGAGACAAACATGTTACGCTCCTCCAAATTATTCATAACCAAATTAAATTAATCCTGGAGATCCATTAAGCAGAACATTGCAAAAGAGAGAAAGCACACATAGTTGTAGTGGAAATCAATGGCGGGAGGGCAATGTTTACACACCAGCTCAGTCTTAACTCAGTTCAGTCTGCTGGAAATTGTACAGTTCACTCTAGGCAGAATTGGTGTTCAGCAAACTCTGTAAAGATATCAGTGATAAACCAGTATTGTTTTTGTATTGATAAACCGATATTGAACAATATGCATGATGCTAAATGAGTCACTGTTGTTTCATATGAACGGTGTAAATGCATTCCACAACAACTGTATGTGCACATATATCATTGTGTTCCTTTTGCTTTGCAGGTATATGAAGTACCTCTATCCCTACGAATGTGAAAAGCGGGGCCTCAGCTCCCCAGGCGAGCTTCAGGCAGCTATCGACAGTAACCGGAGAGAAGGGCGCCGGCAGAGCTATGGCTCGGCCTTGTTCAGTTACTCTCCCGTGGGGACGCCCACACTCCTCTCCTCGCCAAAGATCCAGATGCCTACTATCGCCATGTCTACTCCGAATGGCCACATCAACCAAGGCACTCCCATCAAGAAAGGTATGCAAACAGTCTCCTGCTCAACAGCCCTGAGACGCTACAGCTCGAAACATTGGCAGTCAGTACAAACACCTTTCGAACAAGGCTTGCTTTCTTATGACAAAAGTGTTTCAACAGCCATCTAGCCAGCAGATTTCATGTGAGCTAGGGTCTCCTCCCAAACCCAACTGACAAAGCCAGATGTTGATTTCAAATCTTCATATCAAGGTCTTATATAATATAATATATCAATCAATATTTTTAATTACTAAAGCTAATCATTACATAACATGTGATGGTCGATATAAATAGTTAAATGTCCAGATTATGTATTTAAATACTACATTTAAATAATGCATATCTGTGAAAAGGAAGAGGGGTCAGTCTGTGGTTTAGAGGCTCAAAGACATTTCAATGTCCCCTGTATTTAATCCACACCTTCTAAGTGAGATTGAGAATGAACTAACAGATGTCAGGGGGAGTGTGAATTGTGTAGTGGTCGTCATTGCTGAAAGGAAACATCTTGCAGGACTTCCTCAAACACACACTGGCTGTTTCCGGGTAATACTTGACAATAACACAACGCGAGGAGCAGGGACCTCACTTCGGATGTGTGATCTTTCTGGAGAAGCAGATCATGAACAGCGAATACATTCCTTTGTCACAGTCACGTTGAGAGAGCAAAGCAGTCTTAAAATAATAATCTCAAATAACGATCTTAATGGCAAAAGCATTCTCTCTCACCCAAATCCCAAGTTCAGGGCCCAACTTGGCCACTGACTGACATGCTTTTAAGCCTGAGCAAGTGTCACTTTATCTGTAACTCACAAATTCCTGTTGTGAGCAACTCTGCAACAGCAGTTGTTCCCCCGTATCCTATGAATTCAAGGGTCTGCTAAAGTCCTAAATGCAATTATATTGACTCCAAAGATACTGCAGTAATATACTACAGTATTTCAGTTACACATATACATGTATGTGTGTGGATGCCCTTAGGGGCTTGGGATTTGCTCATCTGATGAAAGCATGTTCCAGAGTTTAGGATGAGACCTGTCACCTGTCAGGCATTGGTTTCAATGAGGCCTCTACCACTTTCCAGCTGTGGCTGGGCCCACCGAGTGACTGTGCGTTATTGTGTGAGCATTGTCGCTGTTGTTTGGGATTGAGTCAGCCTGGGGATCATGTCTCTAAATAAGCACGTGTGACAGAGTGACATCACAACCGAGAACTGCCAATCCCTCGGATATAACGAGTAGGTCTGCTGTTTACATGCCGGCATCATCGTGGCAGTAGTGGCTCTTCAGTGCATGCTTATGGGATGATGGCACTTTGATGGTAAAATACATGTGTGAGTCTGAAGCAGGTTCATGCACTGTGCTTTTATACGATCAGCTCGGGCCTCTCAGAGCAGCCTTTGTTTAAAGAGTATATGGTTTTCACACAGCATAGTCGTGTTAAAACGGATTGCTGTTATTGTTGTTACACAATAACTGTTTTTGGTGGACTCTGCGACTGCTTTGATAATTGCAGTTTGATTAAGGCTGCTGGTGTTTTTAATATGCTTGGTGTTGTCCCAGATTATAGATCATCATTTTGACCTCATTCGAAGTACACCATCTTTTCAGACCTATCACGATAGGATGATGTGGCGGTTTAAGGTGCAGCGCAACCACAAACATACCACAGCTTTTTTTATCTGTGTATTTGAGGTTTTCTAAATTGTATGATATCAAACGATGTATGCAAGTATGACTTTGCATTCCATTAATGTATATGTGTAGCGGGGGGGGGGACACAATACCAGCAAGCTTTACACAGAGTTTAGGCATTCAAATCCAGCCTGGTTGCTAAAATTTGAATTATCAAGAAGTAAGAGATTTTTCAAGACCCCTCTTAGTTTAAGCATGTTTTTACCTGCTTACTCTGCCTATGGTTAAGGGGCAGTTTTATACTTTGCAGATTCCCTTTCCCTGATGCTACAAGCAACGTTGACTTAGTAAACACAAAATGAGAAGTGTTTTGAGTGCATCACGACCCTCCTAAGTCATGGCTACTTGTGCTATCAGAAGAGCGGGGAGGCCACAAAAGCTGCCACTGCCTCCCCGAGCTCGGCCGTGGAGCTGCCGGTTAAACTAAAATCCTGTGTCTCTCTTGACACAGAAGAGATGATGCCCCAAGGCTCCATGCCCAGCCGCATCGCCATTCCCGTCTCGCTGGCAGGGCACCATGTGGCAGCAGCCCAGGCGGCAGCGGCGCAGGCGGCGGCGGCTCAAGCAGCAGCCCTGGAGCAGCTGCGGGAGAAGCTGGAGTCAGGGGAGCCTCCCGAGAAGAAGATGATGCTGATGGCCGAGGAGCAGCAGCGGATCATGCAGCACGCACTACAACAAAACCTGTTTGCCATGGCCACACAGCTGCCCATGAATATCAAAATCAACAACAGAGGTAAGAGCAGGGGGGACTGTGTGCTCGGACCAGGGCCAGCATATTTATGTATTAATCTCAAGCCTTCATATTATCACTTGTGTGTTTTATGCGAAGGACTGAAGTTTTGTCTTTTTTCATTGTTGTTTTCCTCTGTCTGTCATTGTGTAAAAGCCAATGGTAAATGTAGTTTTCGTTTCCTATTAGTACATTTCTTCGATGTCAAGGTGACACCACAATTCTGACTGCCTGTGTGTATATATATATATATATATATAATGTATTAGTTCAGTAGGTAGGCGATGATATGAACACATTAAACTACATTTGTTATGAACTGATGCTCAAGGTTGGGTTCCTATTAAAAAAGCCACAGTAGCATGTTTTTAAACATTGTGGATATACACTGCTTTACAGAATGGTTTGTAAGAAATCCTAATTGAAATACCCACAGACAGCAGTATACCCTGGTACATGAGCTAATATACTGCTGTCTAAAATGATGTTAATGTTCTCAGCCTCCCTGGTTTAAGACAAGCAATAACTCATACATTACTTAATAATAGTTTATTGATGAAGAACGAAGGGCTGATCTGTCCATGTGTGATATCATTTTTTCTGCACGGCTGCTCCTTTCAGATTACTCATAATTGTTGGCTTCATGCTTTTTATTTGATGAGAAAATGAGTTGTAATTTTTTAGATTTTGATTGTACTGTACCTTCCTGGGCATTGATGTATGTTTACTAAATATGATTACTGTTCCAGGCAGCTGAGGCTAATTTTGGCATCATGAATATACTTTGAAACTCGTCGAGGAAAAGAAAAATAATAAAACAAGATAAATAGTACAGAACAGAAACTGAATAATAGAAATTCTCAAAATGCAAATATATGCCAATGTGTTATACTGATTACATAGATAGACAGATAGATAGACAGACAGGAAGATAGAACATTTTTATTACTATAAAGATAAATGAGATAAGAGGTATATATAGATAGATTTTTTTGTCTTTGAAACAGTTATTTCTCTTCTGAAATCCTTGATCAGTCGTGAGTTATTACCCTGATTCTGCAGTGATCTCTTAATGCTTCTTGTGTTCCTTTTAAAAAAAAAAAACTGCTCATATTGAGTTTTTCTCTCTCTCTCTCTGGCTTTTTTTCTGACAGATGATAGACAAGAGACTGCATTGAACCTGTCTACCAACGGCATTAGCAGCATCAACATGTCAATAGAAATAAATGGAGTTGTCTACACAGGTAAATAGAGGGCCGTTTGCTGATGTAATTGCAGGCAGGAAATTCAATAAGTTATAGCAGCACCCCTGCGCTTAGTCCTCAACGCAATTTGATGTCTTCACTATAAAATCCATCGTAATGAAGTGGCAGTCCAATAGTGTTAAAAAAGTTAAATATCTCAAAATTGGGCCTGTTGATTTTGGGTCGATTGAGGCTTATTGTCTTACGTGCCAAGAAAAAGACCACTTGTTTTAGCTGGAGACAGTGCCTGTGCGCCTGGGCCCTGGACTGTAATTACATTTAGATAAGCAGTTCATGTCACCGCATAGCCCTATTTGAAGCCCTCAGTGCAGGGAGCTTGCATGAGGCTCGGCAGATCCTGCACGCTCCCTGGAACCATTCTTCCAGGAACAGGAAGGTCTCACAAGTTCATTTAGTGGTTCTTATTATTTTTGAGACATTTATTTATCTTCATCTTTACTTTAAATCTTTTTTTTATAGTTTGCTTTCTAAACATGCATGGAGGGCTCATCGGATGTCATTGCTGTTGCAGAGAGCTTTTTTCTCTATGTATGCCTTGTCGTTTTTGCAGGTAGACCCTAGCGGATACTAGAAAATCACACAAAATTGAGCGTCATGCTTGCCTGCAGATGTTTGATCCTGCCAGACACTGAGTCAAAGACATTTCACAAATGAATGAGATCAAAATCTCACAGACAGCATGACGCTTCATGTTTTTTTTTGTTTTTTTTTCGTCATTTCAAGAATAGCTGCAACAGCAAATGCCTCTGACATTTCCCTCAATATCTATCTATATTTGTGTGTGTATTTATATCCACAAAATACTCTCCCAGTTCTGCTGAATCGTTGAGCCCACACAAGGCACCATTCCAATAGCCCCATTTCACTGTGCCAGTTTGGGATTGCTGTGGTTCATTTAATTAATGGTGTTGTCTGTAAATAAACACTGTGGTCCATGAATCCAATTTAAGCACGTAAAAATAGTCCCATGTATGATTCAGCTGTAGCAGTCCTGGTACACAAGCAATGTCTTTCATATTTAATAATTTTGAATTCCACTGGTACAAATATGAAACACAATCATAAAAGCTGGTTTGTATGGCGTACATGAAGAATCCTCTGCCAATCAGTTGTAAATCAAGACCTGTCATTGTAATTTGCAATTGTCAAATTTTGGACTTGGCTATGGATTCTAGTATTTAAGCTAAGGATTCGAATTAAATCAGAAAAATAATTTATACTTTTTTAAGACCTTCATAAATGGATTCTTACATTCTCTACATTATTGTTTTTGCTGCTGGAAACTGCCCACGAGTTACAAGGAGCGTCTTTGCCTTTTGATGAGGGAAAAGTCACAATATTAAAAGAAATACGTCTCGGACAGTTGTCATGGTGAGCTCTAATTGGATTGGCCTCTTGGTTCATAACCCACCACAGGTCAAGAAATCAATTAGACTTCCTGTCAGATAGCTGCCACCTTTTCAAGCAGCAGCACCTCTGTTTACCTATTGGGAGTGTTGTTTGATTTTCTTGTAATTAAACTCATCTGCTCAGTCCCTCAGCCTTATCTAAGTAGGCCAGAATCAAGAGACTGATGTGAATATAATAGTTATCTGGTGATTTGACCATGTATTCAGCTATCGTGTACTGCCTGTGGCTTTCATCGTATTAACTCCTTCATCAGGGTTTTATGTAGATTTGTGAACAGACAAGTCATTCTTCAACGAAATATCCCTCAAGTATTAGAAAAAATAACGTTACAAATCACAAGAAGAGCTCTTTGTAAGGTTCTTGGTGTAAAGATATTCATCTCTTTCTTGCATTCTTCAGAAGCTTTATTTAAATTGGCTTTCTTGTGTTTCAACCCAGGAGTCCTGTTTGCCCGGAAACCAGTCATTCCAGTGATGCCAGGAAGCAACGGCAGCAGCATCAACAGCTCTCAGGGAAAATGTAGTCCGGGGCTGGCGGGGCACACCCAGCCGTCCTCTTCTTCGGCCCACGGACAGACGTCCTCCAGCAGTTCCTCACCGTGAGCATTATCCTCACCTGGAGAACAGTTCCTCAAATCGTTACTAAGTCAAGCAGAACAAAAAAATAACAAACAAACAAACAAAAAGAAAAAAGACTTCTGTGTTTCTGAAGGTGGCTTTTTTTTTCTTTTTTAAGAGTTTCCAATAAGAAATGGAATACAAAAAATGGTTACACGCAAGGACCCTGCTTCAGCAAAAAGAAAGAAATGATTTCATAATTGCTCTTCAATACTCTGTGAACAATGGCATTGTGGGGAGGGGGGTGGGGGGAATCACATGTAAAATTACATAGAAATATATGTTTTGTGAACAGCATTCTCCAGTTTTTATGACATTGACCAGTTCTGGATGGAGCAACCCAAACAAACACATCTGTGTTGAAGGAGAAGACCAGAAGGGAATTGTGTGAAAGGAGATGGACAGGTATGGAGAGCTTGCTTGACTCCATGGCCTTCTGGAGAAAGGAGGGGGGGGGTTGTTCAGGCCTGTTGTGTCTGACAGCATATTTCAAAGGCTGGATTCACATTGTCAGCATCGGAGAACATTTTTGTCGGATGATACACAATACGGCGACTTGTTGATTTCTAATTACATTGTGCTGATGTAGACAGGGGGCAGGTTGGTGCTTCTCAGCTTATACCAAAGAAATACAAATCATGAATTGCAACTCATAACAAATTGCTCAGTATCAAGCAGATCTTTTTATAAAATACACACAAGACACTAAGATAATACAACATGTAGCATTTTTTGCTAGTAAATGTTAATAAAGCCGATTCCAGAGTGCCAGTAACACAGACGAGGATAACAGGCATGCTGTATATAATTTTCTGACTGAGCAGACCCCATTGAACACCATCATAGGAAACCAAATGGTGTAGATGTTGTGGTTGTTGGATATGTGCGTGAGTGAGTGTGTGTGTGTGTGTCTGTGTGTGTGTTTTTTCTTCTTCAAAAGGAATCAATCTTAAATATCAAACACTGGCTATGGCAAGCATCCCCTAACAAACCATGCTTGCTGTTGACATATCAGACCAAGTAAAAACTTTGACAGTAGCGGCAGTGGGACTAGTCTTAAACACATCAAGTTCTGTCTGTGAGCTTTCCACTGGCCAGAGATGATCTTGCATTTGCACCAGCAGAAGGGGGTCACCCTTGGATGCGTCTTACACACACTCCTGGTGCCGGAGCAATGTATGTCACACGGATAAGCTCAGACTTCATGGGAGCACAGTTCGCTTTAGCAAAGATGTACAGTTCCCTGCTGCGAACCAATGCAATCAAGTGTCCCTCTTAAAATGTATGAGAAACCAAATCCGTTCCAATGTTTGTAAATATAGATTACAGTCTAATATAAATGTAAGCCACGTGTAAGAAATAAACCCACTTCAGATTTACACAGAGTGTGGGTGAGGTTGACCTGGCCACTGAGAAGTGATTGATTCGACCAGTTTTTGTACTTTAAGGAGCCTGGAGAGACTCAGAGCACCGGTGGCAGTAGAGCACTGTGCGCTGAGGTCCACACGCACAGGGTGCGTTACCAGGAGATTCAACTGGAGAAATACAACTGACCACGCAGGATTTAAAGACCCACATTTACGGGAATCAAACCAAGTTTAGTGGCTTTATTGTTAATAGAATCAAGTCATCATCATCTTAACTCATGCACTTGTTTCCATGCCTAGACGTTGTGTTTTGTTTGTTCGTTTTGTGAGGGAAAATAGGTGGAGGTTTGAAGTTCTATTTGTAATTAGTTTTTAATTATGTCTGTTAAGCCTATGGTTTTACTTTTTATTATTATTTTATATTTTATTTTGATGTTCTTTTTATGCTTTTTTTCTGAGGCTGTTAAGGAACTGAGAAAGCCACACCGCTTTATATTAAGACCTGTTTTTGTTTTCTTTCTCTTTTACATCTTTGCAGATGCAGTCAGATACCTCACGAATCTACCTGTATATACATAAAATAGATTATAAATACAAAGTATACCTCATAGATTTCATTGCTCTTCTTATTATTGTAAAGCCACTTGAAAAACAATGTTTTTTGTTTCTACAGATCACTGGATTTTTTTGTTTTCTTATATTGTATTGTTATACCAAAGAAGGGAATATTCTATGCTAGCACATCTACCTCATTTTTTATAGACTGTGCCAATAAACATGACCACAAGCATAAATGCCCATTTAAAATATACCCTATAGTTCAGATATTATATTTGCTTGAACACATGATATATTTAAACAAAGACAACACAACAGAAACAAAGAAGAAAAGAAAGTGGACTCTTTCAAACTTTAATTGAGCTGGAAAATGCCAGAAGAATACTTATGTACACAGGATCCTGTATCAAGTTGACTGGGAATCATATGACCCAGAGTAAAATAGGGTAATACAATATCTTACAATATCAATAACGTATGTATGACAAAGATCACATTAAGGTTTGAAATGTCTGTGTTGTAATCACAAACAACAGTATCAGCCACTTGAAGGAACTGGATAGACTGGTATTAGTTATATGTCATAGGTTGTTTGTTTTCATCTTCTTTCATTTGAAATCGGTTTGTTTCCAAGGATCAGATCGTAAAAATGAGCTGCACCCTCATCAAGGCTCTGCGGTTTAGAGGAAGGGGTTAAAAAAGCGAAGTATTAGGCGTACAGAAAACTAACCCCATCCGCTATCCTGCAGCTTCTAGTGGTGACTAGAGGAAAGGAATACATTTTCAAGCTATTTCAAGTTCAAAGTTGTGAATAATTTGTATAATACGTTTTTGCTGTTTAACGGAGAAGTTACAAAATCTGTTTACATCACACAACCCTTATGATCCCTCACCCAGGTAGCTTAATTCAAATGTAGGAAGCTGGGACCATTCCTGAGGAAATGTGAGATTGAAAGCTGATACTTCAGGACAGGCCAAATGTACGGATACATTGATTAGTAAGACGCCCAGTTTCATGCTTACGTTATTAATGCTTTTGATGGTGATGTCACAAATATATTTATTGAGATCTCCACACTGGCACAGTCCATGCCTGTATGGACTGTCAATTCCCCGTCACGATACTGGATTTCAGGGGGTGAGGGGAAGGGAACAGATTGCCATTAACTGGAAAGTTGTTGCTGACTGTGAAACTAGAACATACAATATTTTACCAAAGAGATCAAAGGCAATGCATTTCATTTAACTTTGTAAAAAAAAAAAAAAAAAAAAAAAAGGAAAACCAAAACAAAGATGAAAAATAAACAATAGCACATTGTTAAAAAAAAATAAAGATTTACTTATGTCTATACAGTATGTTGTTTACGTTGTTTAGCCATTTTTGCAATGCTATGCTGGTAGGTTGTAGATTGTATAAAGACTTTAATCGCTGTGTATGAAGCTTTAAATATATATATATATTTTTCCCTTTCTTGTTCATTTTGGATTAATCCAGTGCATTATATCATAGCTGGATTGTGGTGCTCAGGGGTTTAAAAACATACAAAAAACAGGTGAAAGAGATTTTTTGTTTTTGCCATTTGACTTGTAGCACATTTAGAAATAAAATGCTGCTTTAAACTGATTCAAACAGACTTCTGTTTCTTTATTTAAACATTGGGGTTCCTATGACAGATCAGACAAATGTATATATTTGTATTATTATTACACTCACCTAAAGGATTATTAGGAACACCTGTTCAATTTCTCATTAATGCAATTATCTAACCAACCAATCACATGGCAGTTGCTTCAATGCATTTAGGGGTGTGGTCCTGGTCAAGACGATCTCCTGAACTCCAAACTGAATGTCTGAATGGGAAAGAAAGGTGATTTAAGCAATTTTGAGCGTGGCATGGTTGTTGGTGCCAGACGGGCCGGTCTGAGTATTTCACAATCTGCTCAGTTACGGGGATTTTCACGCACAACCATTTCTAGGGTTTACAAAGAATGGTGTGAAAAGGGAAAAACATCCAGTATGCGGCAGTCCTGTGGGCGAAAATGCCTTGTTGATGCTAGAGGTCAGAGGAGAATGGGCCGACTGATTCAAGCTGATAGAAGAGCAACTTTGACTGAAATAACCACTCGTTACAACCGAGGTATGCAGCAAAGCATTTGTGAAGCCACAACACGTACAACCTTGAGGCGGATGGGCTACAACAGCACCGGGTACCACTCATCTCCACTACAAATAGGAAAAAGAGGCTATAATTTGCACAAGCTCACCAAAATTGGACAGTTGAAGACTGGAAAAATGTTGCCTGGTCTGATGAGTCTCGATTTCTGTTGAGACATTCAGATGGTAGAGTCAGAATTTGGCGTAAACAGAATGAGAACATGGATCCATCATGCCTTGTTACCACTGTGCAGGCTGGTGGTGGTGGTGTAATGGTGTGGGGGATGTTTTCTTGGCACACTTTAGGCCCCTTAGTGCCAATTGGGCATCGTTTAAATGCCACGGCCTACCTGAGCATTGTTTCTGACCATGTCCATCCCTTTATGACCACCATGTACCCATCCTCTGATGGCGACTTCCAGCAGGATAATGCACCATGTCACAAAGGTCGAATCATTTCAAATTGTTTTCTTGAACATGACAATGAGTTCACTGTACTAAACTGGCCCCCACAGTCACCAGATCTCAACCCAATAGAGCATCTTTGGGATGTGGTGGAACGGGAGCTTCGTGCCCTGGATGTGCATCCCACAAATCTCCATCAACTGCAAGATGCTATCCTATCAATATGGGCCAACATTTCTAAAGAATGCTTTCAGCACCTTGTTGAATCAATGCCACGTAGAATTAAGGCAGTTCTGAAGGCGAAAGGGGGTCAAACACAGTATTAGTATGGTGTTCCTAATAATCCTTTAGGTGAGTGTATATTATAACATTGATGATGTCATGTATTTGCTATTTAAATGTGTATCTAACAAACAAAACAACTGAACTCTAGATACAAGACTGCACTTCAAGAATGATAATTGGATTAAATGGTCTGCTAAAAGAGTGATTTGTTAACATATTAATAATGTGCTTATTTGTGGTGTGTGATGTCACTGTGCTTCAGTCCCAATATTAAATATATATAAGTAAAGCTGACACAGGCTTTTAGAAGTTATGTACAGTATGTTTATCAGATCAGGGCTTTTCACAGGGTGCCAGGCTCAGTCTGGAGCTCCGGGAACTGGTCTTCTGTTCCAATAATAAGTGTGAGGTTTTGTTTGTGTCATTCAACCACAGCAACCTTTACTGACCGAAGACTCCCGATAAAGGCAGGACTTAATATCTGGACAAATTGCAATGTGCTGATTGAGGTCTGCAGGAGGAAATGGGTTCTGGCGTAGCACTGAACTCAGAGGACAGTCATTCTCTGAGAATGCCCTTCACCCTGCGTCGGCAGGGCGAATAAGCCACCAAACGGCACCACGTTGCGTTAAACACACCAAAGTCCTGTTACAGTAGCCTACACCCTCTGAACCCTGACGGAAATAAATCCTGCTGATCACGTCCAATCAGAAATGCAGGCTTTTGTATATTCAGACCCACAGTCTAAAACAACATTTTCTGAATTTTCTTCCTCCACAAGGTTAGTCACAGGGAAGTCTGGAGAGACGGGACCTCAGTGTGGTTTTAATGGTGTCTATAAGAGGAGAAACTCAACGATCCAGTGCAGTATGAGTTCAATCCAGAATGCCTTTGTGGCAGAATATATAAGACAAAGTGCAGAGAGAACTACTAGACTTTGTATAAGACTTACAAGATGCAGGCCAGATGTGCAGCTCCCTGCAGTGTTATTATGAAGGGTCTATCAAGCATGTCTGCTGATGTCTGAATTAGCTTAATTAAACAAACCGCAATACACAAGGCCTCTTTAATATTGCAGAACAATGGTATTTTATTTGTGCATGAGGCTCTGGAGGGCACGCCCCCCTTGTGATACTGATTAGCTGGTAAAGCAGTGTAATTTCCCTTTATATATTTCTTTTCCGAGACACAACTTTATTATCACTCCGTCCGTAACGTATTTTGTGCAGTACTGTATGTGCTGCTTCAGGGTAATTAAAACGTCTTTGCTGTTCTCTGTACGTGAGCTCTATTTTAATCATCTGGACTTCCTGGGTGGAGGTTTAAGAGGCACCTAGAGACTGACAACCATCCTTTACAGGCCCAGCAAAGGGGATGGCAGGAGACAGCGAGAGAGCCGGGGGGGTTGCATGCCAGCCTTTATAAGCAAATAAAGGATGTGCGATTCTTTCTATGATCATAATTTCCACTGTCAGCACACCAACAAAAAAAAGCACAACTTCCTGAAAACCTTAAAAAGTTGACAACTTTGCAAGACGAGGGTCAAAGCCCCATTCGGCAATGCAGGCAATTATACTAATGATGCCAGAGTGTGCTGCATTAGGCGGCTAAAATGGAGAAAAAGATTGCTTAATTAAAGGCTGAGAGGCTGATGTAATTAGGACCAGCTGAGATTAGCCTCCGTCAATGTTCTAGCTGGGATTTGCAGGTAATAGAGTTATTATTGGGCTCAAGGAGTGTTACATTACACTTCTGAATAAACAAAAACAAATTAGGAGAAGCCGTCCAATAATGGGTTATCTTGTCAGCAACTGACAGAAATCCATGGCCTGTAACACAGTGTTAATTTTATGCACCACTGACACCCACAGTTCAAATCAATAACAGTACTATAAAGTAAGGAAAACCATCAATTAGGTTTTTGGTTTAGTGGGAGGTGGGGGGGGGATCTACAGTTTGTGCATTTTTTAATTGTTCTGACCCAACAAATAATTTAGCCATGCAGAGTTCACACTGAGCGATTTAATATCACTGACCAGAAAAGCCTGTTGTTTTTTCTGCAAACTATATATTGTCTTTAAAACAGCATAGCCAAAATTCTTCGATTGTGTTTTAACTTGAAGAGACGGGAAAAAAAAAGTTTTTCTCTTGATGCTGATTATTCTGTGCAGCTTTGGTCAATTGTCAGGCCTCATATTTCAACCTTGAAAACTGCTAAGACAGTTATATTCTAACAGATTGGCCCTAGCCTTTATAAGAGATAGTTTTCTTTCATGGCCGCTCCCTGTCTCCGCTGCCTGGGCCCGTTACTGGCCCGTCTAGAGGATTGTGTGCCAGATGATCGCATTAGCCTGGTTCATTCAATATTCTGGTGCCAGTAGTAAATAAGTACTTTGAAAATGAAAGGGCCGACTATTCTGAAGAGTTGTGTTTTGTACATTTTGCCCTCGATGAGCAAGGCCTAAAGTTACCCAGGCTGCTCTAAGAGTGTAGTTTGTTGACATATAAGATATTGCAGAAAAATGCAAGAGCCCGTGATGATTCAACACAGTCTCTGGCAAACAGGACACGAAGCGTTGATGTGACATCTTGCCTTTCACGCAGCAACGCAGTGTGAAGTTCACAGCAGCGGTCTGGAATCTGTCCAAACTGTCTGAAAACTGTTTAGGAGAAATCAGTCAAAATCCCTTTATTTGGGCCATGCAAGAAATGTGATATATATAAATAGAGAGATGGGGAGAGAGAGAGAGAGACCAAGAGATAGGAGAGAGAGAGAAGGGGACAGAGAGAGATGCACACACACACACACACACACACACACACACGCACACACGCACACATGGACACATGCACAAACACATACACGACAATATCTTGTCCAGACTCCTCTGACACACTTCTGCAAGACTGACTGGCTGTCAAAGGGGAAGCTGTCCTGATTCCCTGAACAGGCCAGACAACCTGGTGAGTGAAAGGGAGCAGGTGGGATTGAGAGTTCAAACTGAGCCCCATAGCAGCCATATTCAGATCATTTTCATTGTATCGTTTTTCCAACAGATCTCCTTATTAATTTTGTTGGTAAATAATGATAATAGTTTTATTATAGACAAGGGGCTGGATTACATTAAAGAAGAGGCAAGAATTGAACAGCTTCTCTTCTCGCTGTATTAAATCTCACACAGCAAAGTGGGCAGAGACCAGGTTTGTCTTGCAAAATTAGCAGGACATAAGAATCCCAGTTTGAACCAATCACAGAGGGGTTGATTTCACTTTTAATTGGGAGAGCATTAGCAGGTTGTTTCTCGCCGGTTCCTGTGTGTTTGGACACAGCGAGGAGGTGACCGCTCTCACGGCACTGCTGTGCAGAACCAGAGCGCCACCGCAAACTCTTTTCTTGTTTTAATACAACAAAGGTTTAGCAACGTTAGAATTATTTTATTTAATACCACACACTGCAGAAACATTTAAAATTAAATCTAGCCCAGTTCATCTGAGAAATATCATGTTTTTTATTATTCTTTTTTGTTCTGAGTCAGTTTGAAAAATTAGAAATGTTAACACAATTCAAAGAAAGAAAAATCCATCTTAAATTTCACACACCTCTATATTGCTCCATCTTCTGTACTGATCTTTATCAAGGTTTCTTTCAAACTAGAATCACATGAATTATACATAATTAATGAGACTGCATTCAATTGCTATATTTTATTTAAGGGAGCACATGCTTAATGTTTATTGGATTTCCTAAAATTGGTCAATTAAATCCTGAAAGGTAAAATTCTGCATGCGCTCTTTTCATGCAATTATACTTAAGTGTTCTAAATAGTTTTGTCTCACGAATTATTGTAAAACGTTAAGTAATTTACTAAAAATGATTTGCCGTACTCCAGTGTGTCCCTGCCATTATTTTTCTGGAATGAAACAGCCTTGCCTTGCTGAAGTCTCGAGCTGATGGGCTCTAGCATTGTTTTACAGATTTTGTTGTCTAAGCAACAGTACTTTTATGATGGCATTGAGGGGTAAGAGATTAAATGAAATATTTGCCAATTACAAATTCAAAACCTGTCGCTTAATGGCAGCCTTCATTTTGCCAGAGGTCTAGTACATCTAGCCAGTGAATGGCCAACTGCTTTGTCATTTTTTTTCGGAGAGGTGAGGTGATCTCTGATGATCTGATTTTCTGTGGCAACTGATGACTGCCTAACATGATCATGTGACAGGGTTTCCAGGGAAGGTAAAACACACATATATCTGAGGTGCATGTGATGTGCTGGTTTGTCTGATGTCTGCAACTGACCACTGGTAACCAAGGCAGCACAGGGGCCGTTATAGTGATTGTCCTTACGCAGCTCATCAGCAGTAATGATGCTCGCTTCTCCATTTCAAGGGGATGCTCAACAAGTTCTCTATGGTAAGCCAGTGGCCCAGCTGTTCAGTCTCGCATGATAGTAATGGAGAAAGATGCACTGTAGAGTCTTCTGCCATCGCTACCATCCCCACACAGACACACACACACACACACACACACAGACACACACACACACACACCAACATGGAAAGCGATCGGTTTTGGACAGATCAAATATTTGTATCGATATTTATATCTGTGGTGGAAGAAAAATAGGAAAATGTGTCATTCATCAGGAGAAGGAAAAGAACGGAGAAAGTCATCAAATGAAGAAACACTTGATTCCCCATCGTTCCCTGGTCCTTCATCGACAGAGATGCACTCCTGCTGCACGCACAGGAAATGTGACGAAACACAGGACGCATTAGAAGATGAAGCAGATCAACAAATGGAGCTAATCCATGTCTTGTCCTCGGGGAGCATGTGAAATATGTAGTGAATGGAGGAGGGAATTCAATTAACCTTTGCCAGCTTGTTGGGATTATGTAAAGCTTTTACCAAAATAATCATCACTGTATTTACACAAGATGCAAAATAAATGAGGCTTCCGTTTCAATACTGAAGGTGTTTAGTACCAATTAACCAGGCAAAATAATTTCTTTGCAGTAAAAATAATTATGAACTGAAAAAGACTGAAGCAGATTTTGCCCTCCTAGTAAACAAATCTGCATTATCAAGCAATATATGTCCTACACTGAACGATCTTATTTTATTTGTTGCGCTCTGGTATTCTCGTCCTGCCTTCTTATTTTTGAGTAATGAACCATTAACAAGAGCAATACAAACAGCGCTGCTTTCTTTCCAGTCTGCTTATTTAGTGGCCATTGATTTCTCCGCTGACCTTTCACCTTCATCCCAGAATTCCACACCCCAATCACCTCATAGTTGTCAAGGGGGATTTGTGTGGCTGATCTGAAAGACCGGCTCCTGCTCTGTCAATACTAATTAACAACTTCGGTGCTTAACAGCAAACTTGCTTCGGTATTAATTTATTTATTTACCTCATCCTTTGCGTCTTTAAGAGGACAGCACTCTTTTCAAAATATGTCACCGTTTTTATTATTACAAAGCCTAGGGATGTGTGTGTGTGTGTGTGTGTTTGTGTGTGCATTGTGAAAGTGGGGAGGTGGAGGGTGGTTAAGATAAATGTCAGCCCTGACAAATCAGATCTGTTTATTTGCTGCTCAGTGCTAAGTTTGGATTAGAATCTACATCTTAATTCATTACCCCAGCAGATTAATTAAATATCTCCCCTTATGGAGGCTGGCTGACCTGGTTTTAATTGGAAGTATGTAATTGGCCCTGAGAAAGCAATTAATATATCGGCTCAGTATCACTTTTCTGTCACGCCAAGGTTATATTGGAATTTTTAAGAACGTGACTGAATACACAGCAATCTAAAAAAAAAAGACTCCTTCACTCGTGCCGGGGATATCTTAACTAATTTCATTATGAGAGCAACAGCCAGGCACAAGCTAATTGCTTGGCGGCCGAGTCTCGCAGGCCCTGTGTGGACACTAACAGCAGGGTTATCAAGCAAGGCGAGGGAAATAAGGTGATAGCTGCAAAGTCACTTCTACAACCTCACTGGGGTCACTTGATAAGCACCTTATGGAGGGCTTATATAAAGTGTACCATGTGTCCACATTTTGCACCTCATAAATATAACTGAAGTCTCTCCAAAATCAGGATATAAAATGTCTCCTTTCGCCCCTGTACACTCATGCTGAGTTTGTGAAACAGTGTGACTTAAATCACAAGACCATGAAATGTCCATTTCCAGGTATTTTTTCTTTCGCATGTGTTTCCAGGGTCATTGGTGCAGTTTTTCTGCAGGTTTTCATGCTACTGAATACAAGCCAAATCAACAATAGCCCTAAATATGTTTATATTGCCATTGGCTAATTTAATTTGAATTAAGATGACTCTGTACACCTCATGTCATAAGATGAGGGGGAAAGAAACACATCTTATAAAAACTGTAATTGCACTGGCTGTTTAATGCTCTGTTTTAGTGCGCTGGCCAAATTGCTTTTCAACTGCTTAGCGCATGTTCCCATAACTGAAAACCTATAAAAGACTATAGAAATCTACACTAGGCACCTTTCTCTGTATGCTGCAAGGCTGTGTGGATCAGGAATGGTGGACACTTTGCCCTCATTTCAGGAGCTCTTTCACTCTTTCACATATCTTCTATATGACCATTTCTCTCCTTGGGCTACAGGAATCAAGCATTGTACCTCTAAACATTGATTTAAATTGATTTCAATTTCTGCAGTTTTTTGCTTTTTTTTTTAAAACATAATATACATTTTTAGTAATTTTTCATTCTTTGTAAGATCAAGTCACATCATTGGCTTGCCTGATATGTATATCTTGGAAAGATGTAAAATGTAAAGATCTAATTACTTACAGAAAAAACATTAAGACATCCATGGTTTTACTCTATAAGGATTTCCTTACGTCAAACTATGACTTAAAATATGTTCAGTATTAAGAGGTTGAATTCCTTTTTCAGGCCTCGTGGCCTCTTGACCTTTTCCCGTTGAGATATGTCCAGTAAGCAGGTGGTTCTTGATATGCTTTTAATGCAGGGCAGGTGCTTCAAATGTTCCGTGTTTTCTGAAAACAAGGTAGGAGAGGAGCTCCCCAAAGTAACATGATGCCTGGTGATCTCATCCTTTCTTGAAATACAATACATTTATGGAAACGTGTCATTTCCCTTAAAGCTGAACAGTAGCTTACTTATAGGGGCTTTTGGGAGACTAGTAATTTGAAAAACAGTAGCTATAATAAAATGACTTAATTTATACATTATGCTTGATACTACTTCAGACAAGGGTAACGAACGAGATAAACAAATGTGAGCTGACATATTGGAGCCTACTGTGGGTTCATGAAGCTGGAAAGTAGCTAACTGACCCGCAACGAATGATGACAAAGGCTGTACAAAAAATCCAAAGTCTTTCATAATTCTTCCGTTTTCAGGACTAAGTTTCGTATCAGTTGCAGTGACGATGCATGTGGAAGGTGTTCAGGGTATCCATTACTTTTGAATAGTGTAAGGGTTCAGAATATGATGGTCAGTTGTTGGGGACTGGAGATGGGGATTGTTTCCACTTAAAAGCAGATTGATGAGCACCTTACTGACCCACACACAGGAAGACAGTAGCAGTTATAATATCCACCGATATAAGAGACAGCATTACTACAGCCTGAGGGTATACTTCTTAAGTCAATCAGCAGGCCTTTAGCTCTCAGGGTTCGGGGTCAATGATTTGATCCTTGACATCTCCAAACAGGGAGAACGTAATGAGCTGGAACGTTATTATAGCTATTTTGTTTCTCATATATCTTTGAATTAAAAAGGATTTGTCTTGTGTACATAGTGACTAATTTATTTGGATGTAGACACAATATAAATATGTTTTAATGCAAATTCCTTTTTCAACCTAGATCTTAAATCTGGAAAATGGAATGTTAGGGTCATTAGCTAATTAGCTGAACCAGATACTTCAACTACAGAGAACCATATGAAATGCTGCTGGTCACAGACATTATATAATTAGGATTGTGAGAAAGTCTAGATATCTGCTTTAAAGTTAACAGTTAAGGTCCCCTCCCCCACACACAGAAAAATATATATACATACAGAAGAAGAATGAGGAGGAGAAGAAGAAAAATAAGAAAAAACAAAGAAAAGAAGAAGAAATATTAACAGCATTTGGCATAACCAATGGAACCGTAATGGTGACCCCCCCCTCCAATTTCTGTACATGGGAATGGCCCGCGGAAAGGGTTAAACCCCAGTAACAAGAGACATGAGCTTTCAGGTAACTGTTAAATGATGTGACCAACTGTGACCTAGCCATTAATGATGGTTTTTTTCTCAGTACAGTTCTTCATAAAAATTAATCATTAACTGCGATTTAAAAAGTAGGTGCTTTGAATTTTTCCATTCCTTTACTGGCAAATGGAGAGCTGTCAGATAATTTCCCAGACCTTAACTACACAGTAGGTTACACCATTTGACGGGAGCTGAGGACAGTTCTCTCCAAAATGGAAGCAGGTCCAGCACTCCCTGTTTTAATGACTATGCAGCAGTCCAGTGCGGTTGGGTTTTACATATTTGTCGATATCCAAGCTGTTGTCACAGTTCACATTCTTTTCATCTTGTATTGTGACAGCCTCTGGGCAGTATCTGATTGCCAAAACAGAAGTTAAATTTATTAGCCCTGCCCAAAGGCGTAGAGAAGTACACTTCAAAGGGAATCTGATAGGATCATCCGTCATGTTTTAATATGTCAAATTCCTGACCTTTATCCATTGTGAGCTTCAGGAAGGGATGCAGAGTGGAGTTTTTTAAAAAGAGTCCAACTTTATTAACGGTCAAAAACAAGTGATTATATTCACATCTTCATATTTTACATCACAAAGCAAAAAAATGTTTTTGTAAATTCACATCAGCATTCATTTATGGATGTATTGCAGAAATTAAAATTGAAACAGCACAAACACAGCTTTGGGACCTCAGCTATTCAGCTCTGTGGCTGCCATTTCGTTAGAATAAGTCACTGACATTCACAGTAATAGCTTAGGAGGATAGCCAAAGTGTGAGGATATCCACATAAACAATTTAAATAATAAAAATAAGCCTACATCTTATTCATGTAGAGAAGGGAGATTTCCAGTTTTGTAAAGTTTGGTTCTTCAAAGGATTGCAATCCCAGAATTCCATGTAGAGTTTCATCCACTTGAAAGATCCCAGATAAACAGCGTCAACATGACTTGGTAACATAATACATCTTCCCCAGTGCAAACAGGAAAACCCCGCTTACCTTTTAGTGTGACTCTGGTGTCCAGTGTCACTGCTCTTCACAAACACCTCAGGTGCTCAGAGAGGCGCAGCAGCTCTGTCAAGAGATCAAGAGACACCACACCATGGAAAGAGCTATCATATGCAACATTAAAATGAGCTTTTGCATGGAAAAGCAGTTGGAGCCAAAGGATTTATTTTTCCAATGTCAAACTATATATCTATCTATCTATACATAATTTTTTGTGTCATTTTTAGTAAAACTGAATATCCTCTATGCATTTGCCATTCACTGGACATTCACCTTACTGAGCACTAGCTGGCTACCCGAAAGCAATCCCCACCAAAGCATCCCAGCATCTCTTCCTGGGCCATTTCCATAGAGCATCTGGTCCAGAAAGTGGCTGCAATCCCAGGGCAGCTCACTGCATCCACAACACATACAAGTCACTTGCATAAGAATAAAACCCAACTCATATTTTTCTCACCGCTATGCTGAGCCCCAGGTGTGGAGTCTCTGTGGTGACACATGCTGTACGGGTGCTTAGAGTAAACATTGCAAAAACTAAATATTGCTCTGCTGTTTTTACTGGAAGGGAAGGATATTAAAATGCACAGTAGAATAGTACAGTTAGTGTCTTCATTTTAGCATCTCACCAAAAGCATTCCATGGTTTCCTATTGAACTACTTCGAGTCCCTGCTCTTCTCAGTGCCATCAATGCCCGATTGTCACATGAGTTCCTCCCTTGCAGCTATTTTGTTTTTCTTTTTAAAGGACAGATTACATCTTTCCCATTTGATATGTTGAATAACTGAAATTATACAGACATTCTGCCTGGTCTATGTCTAGCAAAATTATTTTCAGTGTCTTGAGAATTTTGTTTCCCAATTTTCATTTGAATTGACCAACACACAAAACAAGATTGAGCTGGACCACCTTGTGATATGTTTTCTCAACATATTTAGTTTATTGTAAGAGATCCTCTAGTGGTGAACAACATCTTGTGACCCTGTTACAGTAACTTTCTGTTGGTGGAACTGCTTTCCTGTACTGTATAATGCCTACAAAATGAAGTAATCACAGTACTTTCAGGTAGAATAACACCTTAGTTGTATCACAGAATACTCCTACCAATCACAAGATTAATACATTGGTTCCCATTAAATAAGCTTTATGTATCTGCTAAGGCAAAGCAGCGGAAGGACGACACATTAGTGTATCATGATACACTTATATAATTATGAGCATTTCCAGTTCCTCAGTGACTCTTTCAGGGATTATTGTGCTCAGACCTCTCCTTCTTTGAGGGTTTTTCAACCGCCAGAAACATACCGGTGTTCCTTTCTGCAGCTGCCTAGATCTTCATTGATGAGTTACACCCTCCATCTGGTTTCCATTCAGCTAAATAATGTTGATGGAGGTGAGATTTTGTTTTTCCTAGGTGGGGGATACATTCCAGCTATTAACAAGGGATTAGACAGGAGCTAATGCACTCTGATGGGATTATTTACTCCACACAGTTACTGAAGGTCACACTACGTAACCTGTCTTAATATTAGGCAAGTGGATTCCTCCATCTACAGTCTGATAGCTTCTGAAACGGCAGCCTGGTCTGCTGACCTTCTCCGATAGCCCGATAACCCTGAATCCACCATTCAAATAGTCTGTCCTCAGGATCTGAATCTAGATGTGTTTTATACTACCTTTGGGATAAATGGCTAAATATAAAACCGTTTGCATAATCAAATATCCAAAAATGACGCAAAAAAGGGTGACTCCTAATCTCATTAAAATGATAATGTCATAATTTGTGTAAGGTTTAAAATCTGATTAAGTAAACTGGCTGAATGCTGATCTACTCTAATTTCATATGCTATAATTAAATCAATGACAAGAATTGTCAACATTATATATTTTTTTGAATTCCTGCAAGTTCACAAAAGCTTACATTATACCCCACATACAACTCTGAATAGAAACTTTTCAGACCATTGTTTTTAAAAAAGCCTTTAAAATACCATTTGCAGAACTTAATTTTAAACATTGTGGAACTGTTCTGAGAAAAGTGCATGGTGTTTGATCTCTGACGAATTTCTTTATGGTATGTGGGTAATTCAGCTGCAGCAGCTTTTTCAGGAGTTAATCCTGTAGTGCCAATACAGGAGGCTATACGATATTATGCAAAACTGTGACACAAAGTTGGTTTAAAGTGCAGTACAGCATTAACCCTCTGAAATAACACACCAGTCTCAACTCCTGCTTCTCTCCAAATTATTTTAATGTTTTGTTTTGAATGGAGTTCATCCTGGACCAAATCACAACATCAAACTAACTGCAAATTAAATATCACATATTTGTATTCATAAGCAGAGCAATCAGGCCTCTGGAACTTAAATGAACCACAATAGAGACACAGCTTTGTGATTTCACAGGTGGAAGTACAGAGTTTAAGGAAGAAGCAGCAGTCCTGGACGTTTTGTGGGTTCCTGCATTAATAAAGGAGTCATAATGATGAGTCAAGTTCTTTAACAATCAGCAAAACCACAAATAAGGAGAATCAGGAGATTACCAATCGCAAATCGAATTAAAGAATAGATTTGCAACTCTATCAAAACATTCCTGTTGTGCCCAGTGGCTCATTAAGGCCATCCAGCAAAAAGCTATTTTTAAAGGCTGTTATCTCAAGATAAGAAGATCATTTATGGAGGCATTTGGGGGTGTCAGACCTGTTTTCTCAAGATCACAAGATAATGTATCTCGGGATTTCATGGTTTCCTACTTGTTGTCTTGTGATCACGAGATAACGGCTGGTAATATCAAGATTTTGAGGTAAATGAACGTGGCTATAGTCCCAGCAGTACTGCAGATATGCACTCCCTTTTTGGCATTAATATTTGTTGCAAAATACATTCTGCAGACAAAGTAAACATTTTCAATGCAGGTCACCTGTATTTGGTGTGTTTCATTGCAATAAACTACTTGCCATGTTAATGAGTGTATCACGATTACACTGCGGACAGAAACCTGCTCTCCATTGGGAAGCCTTGGTTGTGGAGGGCTGGTACATTAGAGGCCCTCAGACAGGGGTGTCTGTGGAAGTCTAAACCGAGTTCTGGTCTGATAACAGCATGGAACTGAAAACAACAAATGAGAAGTTGTTTTTCTCAGATCCACGCTATTCCACCAGAAATCTGATTGAGTTGAGTTGAGCCCCTGCTAACGGCTTCTGATTATTATTATTTTTTAATTGGGTGGTTTATCATTTGGGACCCAGAGTCACCTTTCTTTCCTCACTCTTCAATCTGGAATCTGCACTGGTTGGTAAACTCCACTCACCATACAAACCTGGGGACCGTCTTAGGCCAGGTGGAGACAACCAGATGAACATGGTCAACCATCCACTTATTTTCCCACTGCAAGTCCACTGTCTATGTGTACTAATGTGTAAACTGTGTACTATGGCAAACCATAGAAATGTGTTTTTGCACCCACTGGTGCAAAGACCTAATCCAGATTCATACCGTGGATTCTCTGACACCCATATATAAGGTGATCTGATAAGAGGCCTTTACAGATTAAGCCACTCAGAATAATAAAACTACTTCTATTTAGAATTACTTAAATCCCACTTACTGAGATTTAAGGAGAAATGTCCATCAGATAGTGAAACACTGCAAATAAGATGATGCTGGTTGTATATTTTTCATGTCCAATGCATTTGAGGAGTGCCTTCCACAGCTGGGAAAATGAAGCCATTTGAGAAGGAATGGTCCATCATTATCAGCACTGGTTTTCAGGGAAATCACAAGAAAATACAGATCAATTTTTAGTCTGTTGGCGCCTATGTCTCTCCTGCTATTTGGGCGACTTTAAACAGATTATTAATTTCTTTGGACTGAGATCTGTGGAAGTGGTTAAATTATGTTGATCAGGGGTAATTTGTCATTCCAGCTGTAGAACGACTATTTGAATTTGTATTGATCTCCATATGCCAGAAGACGTCACAACTTAATTTAATCCTGGAACATTGTTTTTCGGTAAATAATAGCAGATGTGCCAGACCTACCAAGAATATTTACATCATGCAGTCAGTCGAGATGCAGGCTGATGTGTGTTTTGCTGCCCCCACTGACCACAATGATCAAACCACTCCCAAAAGCACACATTCACACAAATACTTCATGCGGCAATATGGGTTATTAAGTTATGATAAACAAAGATGAGCACTGATGTTGTGGCACGCCTGGGAACCTGTTACTTCCCGAGCACCAGAAAAGATGCGTCTCCGCAGAGCCAGGCCTTGTGGGAGCTAACATGCTCAGTATCGCTTTTTAAGGCCGGATTAAAATAGGAGTCCCTTGCACCTGTCAATGCATAATTACCCTCTTGGCACAAAACATGTATTATGCAAATGTACTATATCACACAGAACGAGAGGCAGCTCTTGCTCAGTGATGTACTGATGTCACATAAAAAGGCCAGCAAATACAGCTGTGGAGTTTGCCTGCCCGTTGTCATTTGTGCTGTTCCCGGCCTTTTGTTTTGCCTAACAAATGGGATCAGTGGATCTTCAGTATATCCAGGAACAACACAAAAAGCTGCTGAAGTGCACATTAGCAGCACAGACACAAACAGAAGCCCATGTGTGCATAATATATATATATATATATATATATATATATATATATATATATATATATATCAACACTTTGTAGGGTAATATTTCTGTGTATATTCTGTGTATATCTCACTTACACACCTGTGCACTGACTTGTCCAAAGGGACAGGGGCTGTGAAGCCAGACAAAGAAATCAAGCCCTTAACATATGCAGGAAAAAAAGGCTGTCAGCTACAACTTGGAGACTGGAGAACATGTCGCAGCTCTGTCATCTGTTTACAAAAAAAAAAAAACATTAAACTAAAGGCAAACCTCAAGTCTGCCGGGACTTAAATTAAGGACATTGGTCAATTGCTTTTTAGTAGGTTAACTGATTATTTTTATATTGTACGCATTTTTATGTGCAAAATGTCTATTTTTTATTATTTCAGAGGAAATCTTGCTTTGAAAAAAAGTATTTGGTGGATTTAAATGCAGTTATTTTTGTATTTCTTCTTTTTCAAATTCTGCAATGTTTAACACTTTTAATTGAAGGAAGAACAAAGTGGTGAATTGTCCAAAATAAGAAAAAACTACCAAAGGTCATTGTTAGGTATGGCTTTTAAGTGTGTTATTTACAACCAGTTTCTCAAAGTCAAACACAGAACTGTCATGCTTCATATCTATGGCAAGCAATACACTTCATGTTTGAAGTATCATTTCCTTCCTAGGCATGCAGCAGCAATTGTTTTCCATTCATTTGGAAGTTTTATTTGAGAAAATATTGTATAAAGTTCTCTAGATTCCATGCAAAATAAAAAAGTAAAAGGCAGAATTTTGTTATTTTTAGCTGATTTTCTTTCTCCCCTAAAAAACATTTCCTCAGTACTCAAGAAATACTTTAAGGTGCACCAGAGCACAACTGCCAGATGATAAGTATCTGTGTAATAGTTTCTTAGTCCAAAGTCCTTGAAATATTTGTGAGAATGTTTATATTAGAGGGAAAACAGGAAGATGTCTCAGTGTCAAAATGGAAATATATGCACTACAACACAAGCAGGTCACTTAAACATGCTATTTCTGAATATATTTTATGAAGAGGCTGTTAACTCTGAGGATCAAGGGAAACATTATTTAGCAAATCATTGTGACAGCTTTGTCAGTGTTTGCATAACATTAAAAAGTGGTAACTGCTCTTATTTAAATGTTTTTGTGTTGTTTTTTGTAATGTTTAGCTGTTATTATTAATACAAATGCTGCAAAAGAAAATATTCATGTTTGTATTTGATGTATTTCAGATTATTTGAGAAAAAGAAGAGTCTCTTAAAGTAAAACATTTGAACAAAGATTGTATGAATGGTTTAGCCAATTGCATTATATGGAGAAAGCTGGCAAGTATGTCTTTAACCACAGATAATTTTGTGAAAACATTTAATACATTTTTCAGGGCAACTGTCCTTTATTCTTTGGGTTAAGTGTATTAAGGAGTAACTAAAAGTACTTTAGATCTCATTTGAATATAAATCCCTGTCCAAGTCATCCCAATTATAATTTATGACAGTTTTATACAGGTGTCCTTCCATGGCTAACTCTCATCTGTATAAACTGACAATATATTTGCTCCTTTTTTATTATACAACAGACATCTGGAGATCGTAACTTCAATTAAATCAATAGCGACAGCAATTTTCAGACCGCAAGTGCTTGGCTAAAGTCCAGTCGCTAATAAAATGGAGATGTAGGGTCTCTCTCTGCCTCCACCCCCTGCTTATTTACAGCATGCATCTAATCTTTCTGGGGGCCATATGCGAAGATAATATGGCTAATGAAGTGACTCATCCTTGTTATCAAAATGTAATTCAGCACAAACTAGCATCATTTGGTGTGGCCATTCATTCTTATAACATTTAAATATGACCACATCATGGGAATGCTCTGACAGTGAAAATGAAACAAAACAAATCAGCAATTTGTACAAAAAAGTAAAAAACATTATAATGTAATGTACGGTACATTATCCAAAAGTTATAATACATTTTTTAATACTGTTGTTGTTGTTTTTTCAATTTATTTCTATTTCTTAGAATCAGCAATAATTTCCTCCCCCCTTTTTCTATTCCTCCATTTGGGAAAAGCCAATAATTATTCAACCTGAGTTACCACAGAGCCACACAATCCCTGAGAAAAATGCATCATCAGACCATCTGCTTTTGTCACACTACAGGAATAGCAGATTGGTAGTGTCAACAGGAGAACAATTAGGCTTTCTGATGAAGCTAAGACATACTCACACTGAACACAATAATGCACAATATGGAAGATGAAGGTGACCAGCGAGGGAGTCTTTAGACCCATTCGTACAGGACTAAAAAGGACCAGTTTTCAATCGACTTCAGACTTTTTATTGATTTTGGGGAGATACAGTCCTGTGCAAATCAGCCTTGTCTTTTCATCCCATTTTTTTCACCAAACATTCTTGTCACTATTAACAGCAGTACAAATCAGACCAGGGCACAAGATCTTCCCGGCACCAGATGAGGGTGTGTTCGGGCTCACACATAGGTCCACTGACTCTCCATTGAGCTGAGCCCTGGCCATGGGAATCCGTTTGGTGTGACAGCCTCGTGCACCACATGAAAGTCACGATGGCTAAATTAGCCGTATGTTACTGCAGTGGCTCTCATAGAAATACAGAAATGCACTGTAAGCTGCAAGACAACAAGAAGAACAAAGATAACAACCTCAACAGCCATTAGCAGTCAGAGTATTCTGTGCCAGTAATAATACTGAAGGAGGTAACTCTAGATGCTACTGCACTATAGAAGCCAAGTGGAGAATACTGGTCTCAAAACCATCACAGTGATGTGTACATTGAAAAGCATTACCCATCCATCCTTCTTAGCAAGGTACCATAAATCTTACAGCTAGGATAGCAGCCACATCACATTGGCAACAAGAAAAAAGCTGACATGAATTTGAAGTCTTAATGTAAAGCCATTAAACTATTAATGTAATGCTATTAAGCACTTACCGTGTGGTGCTCCTGAAATGGGACAGGTTCTGCCCTCTCAACCAACTCGTTTGTTGCTTTATAAGCATTTGCTATGGTGCATTTCTGCCTCACTCAGCCTCTGTTTGTAGGTGGAAATATGTGGTTCTGGCTTAACCTGGCAATGGACTGGTAAAATGTATTATATTCAATTTTAGTTTCTAGTGAATAAACGTCCTATCATAATAATCACCATCATCATCATCATTTTTATTCTACAAAAGTGATTTAATGTACAGAGTCTTAAAGAGATGTGCTGTGTCTTCCAGATGCTGTACATCTAAAACACGTTAAATCCAAAGCATTTTATAAAATGCCTAAGACTAACCAAAGACATAGTATAAAATATAAGGAACTAAGTAAAATAAACTGTTTAAATATGTATTCATCCTAGATGTTTATTAGATTTTTCTGGCTAATTAGTCATCCTGTCAATTTTGGTTATTGTAGATAGATATCTAATTAATTGAATGATTGTTCTGCTCCCTGTGTCTCTCTGGCACACACTAAGAGCATTGTTTTTCTTTCCAGGAAAGAAGGATTAGCGATGAAGCAGGAGACAGATATTGAAAATAAATAAATAAATAAATAAAAATCCCGAGGGAACTTCAACTAAGCAGCCTAACAAGCTGCACTGTCCACTGTACAGTTCTCACTGCCCGGTTTATGAGAAAAGTAGCAGGAGATTGATTTCAGCTATAATTGGGGTCTCACCTCTGTCCGGCACTGCCAATAAGATCTTGGCAAGGTTAATAAAGCGAGAGGTCTCAGGTGTGTGCGTGTGTGTGCTCTGAGGGCTGGGCTGAGCACGGACAGGGAAGGTTTGCTCCTGGCTGATTAATTAATGGGTGTAGGAGCTCGGTGCCGGGCCCGGGGCACGCACCTCGGTCACAGATTGAAACACTGGCACAGCTAGGTTTCATCAATCACAAGCCTGTTACCTGACAAATCTGGCTTATCAAAGCACCCGAAGAGCCTGGGCTATTGGTGGGCTCATTCATTGCAGGGCCATGCTTGTGCCAGTGTGTGTTTCTCGCTGAGACAGGTGACCCAGTTTCTGGTGAGCAACTTTACACAAAACACTGTAATTCAGAGTCGGCGTACCTTAAGACTACTGCCTTCACAATTGGGGTTATTTATTAGTATGACAAAACTGTTAATTTCCATGGGTCTGAGGCGAGCTCTGAGAAGAGACAGAAAGCTAAAGAGAAAATAATTGTTTCACAGACATTTTTTACAGTACTTCATTAACGTTGGGAGGTGCTATAAACAAAATGAGGGGAGCTCCCGGCCTTCCAGAGATGTCTGCATGCAATGAAGAACATTTTCAAATACAGGATCCCATAATCCCTCAACTCAGATTCATATGTGAGGGGAAACAGCTGAATCATCTGTCCACCAGAACCCAGTAAACACAGAAAATGCATAAAAGAAACAAAGAGGATTTCCTGTTACAATTATTTTTTATTTGACCATTTTTAAGACATGTTCTTTTTCAAGTCCAAGGGTATGGGTGTCTGTCAGAAATATACAAACCATAATAATCAGAGGGAGTGAAGAGCTTTCCAACAAGACAGCAAACCATTGATGTTGCCCCTGGTAACAACCAGAAGAGCTTTAAAAAAAAAAAAGAAATTGGAGTAAGATGTACCAGAGGTAAATATAAAGCATATCACAGACCTGCTCACCTGGGTGTAACTTTAATAAGAAATATTATGACAAATATTATGACACTCCCTGCTCTGAGCTGGCAGTTGCTCAATACTGAAAATATACACTGTAGTCAACTCAAGCAGTCATGATAATCTGCTCCCACATAATCCTCTGAGAATGGATTGGATTGAAAATAAATAAATAAATAACCACAGAATCAGGGCTCAAACTCTTAGGTACTGAAGAGACTGGGACATTTTCCAAGTGAAAGTAATGGTTCATTGACATTGTTTAAGAACAAACAGCCTCTCCCTGTTTCCCCAATATATATAGTTTTAGGTCTTAGCAGTCCTGAACAAAAATGCTGTGGTGTGGGAATATACTGTCTATAGACACAGGCCTTTCACTGCTGTAATAATTTTCCTGATGAAATTACTATGAAATGGTATTACACTTTCAATGTATTTATACAACTGCTTACATATTGTGGAGATGCCTGTTCTAGGAACCTGTCCGGAAGGCTCATTAACCCAATTCCTTCTCAATTCAGCACGGAGAAGAATAGCCCACATACCATTTCATATCTCTAAGTGACTGAGGTAGTGAGTTCCACACATCAAGCAGCAATGTCAAGGAAAGCTATACCCCCCACTGCTTTCAATCAGATTTTTAAACAGGGTTATAAGACATGTTTCAGCAGGTGGACCTCCTCCTGAAGGCACATGTCTAACAACTAGATCGACTATATGACGTAAATGCAAAAAACCCAAACAAAAAAAGCAACGACAATGCTTTAAAACCAATTCTACATAAAGGAAGAAGACAACAAAGCCTTTCTATAAAGGAGTAATGTATCACTTCATTTGTTAATTTAAAGTAGGTGAGTAGCAGCAGCCAACGTCAGCCACTGTCATTTCAACACAGTTTACAAAAGCAGTGCATCAAACAATGGGTTACAGTAGGCAGTTGGCACTGAGTTAGAGCTGGAATCAACGGTTCTGCCAAAGCACGCCATACCTGTAAATTACGCGTATCAAGCTTAACTCGGGAGACAAAAAACAGATTTCTGATTGGTCACTGGAGAGTTGAGTGCTTCCAACTGTGCCTCAATGGAGTTCAGGTGCTGTCCTGGCCACAAGGGTCTTTGAAATTGAAAGACAGACATCGGTGGATAAAATAGGTTAGCTAAGATGTGCATATGCCTAATAAATAATATGAAAAGTATTATATATTTAGGAATATAATGCATTCCCTCCATAATTAATCAAATATAAGGTTTGTTAATGTTATTAATTCGACTTACAAACTAAAGAAAAGTCTGTTCCCCCCCCCTTCTCCATTCATTTCCTGTTATTAATATCAGTATGACATCATGTCTGAAGGAAAATGATTGGAGTTCCAGTTTTATACAAATGACCCAACTCTGTGTTGTTTTTCACACTTTATAGTAGAATGTGTATTTTATAAAAAGGCCATAAGGTCAACATTTTCCCCCTTTTAATATTTTTACAACTGAAATCCCTCAATGTGGTATTTCTATTTTACCATTAATTCATTCATTAGGGCATGCTAATTACTTTGGATTACTTCTGCATTGGACTGTATGCTTTGAATTCTAACATGTCAGTTGTAAATGTTATTACTGTTGGAATAGTGCTTGTTATTTCACCTTCTTGTGAGTCAATGTCCACAGTCCTCTAACACCAGCCCCCCACCCCTGGGCATTGACACAATCCAATATATCCAATATGTCATCAACATCATTATCTTCAGCACTGGTGCACATATCCACTGCTTAATAAAGCCGTCCCTAGGATCCTATTGTTTTTTAAACCAAGGCTGAGTCAAATAAAAAATCAATCAAAACACTAACCTACTTTCAAATCGCAAATAACAAACTTGTTCCCTATTTGTGTTTTTAAAAGTAGTAGAAAGTGTCTTTTCACAATTATTTAAACCTCAAGCTGCTATTCATAGCTAGGTCAAATATTTGAATTGGTCTAAGGGCTAGACCAACAAATGACTAAGTTGTACCCTATTGCATTTTGATTTATAAATAGTAGAAAGTAGCTTCTTACAATAAATTGTTTTAGATATATAACCAAAGCTAGAGGCCACCATAAGCTAAAAACCATACAGTTATAAATATTACTTCTTACCTTAGGTACGTACCTTTGATTGATATAATCTTTTTGTCCATATCAATTTTTATATCAATTCACTCTCCTTTTACTAACTTCAATCAATTAATCATCACAATAATAATAATAATAATAATAATAATAATAATAATAATAATAATAATAATAATAATAATAATGACAGCTATTTCATTTCTATCAATATAGACAATAAGAGACAGCTATAGAGTTTGTTCAAGCACACCCAATTAAAGAACATATTTTTCTCATTCGGGGTGTCAGGCGTTGATCTTTTCCACTAGGCTGTGACCTTTCAGTTCGGCCCTAATGAGTGCTCACTGTAAAGTGTTGCATCATCCCACTTTCTCTAACAGTTGATTTCCTTTCCCTTTAACTTCTTAAGAGAACTGCTGCAAAAAAAGAAAAAAAAAAAAAAGGAATCCTGAAAGGGGGAAAAGGGAGATTGGGCAAAATCAATGTCTTGAGGTGGAGACGCCATTCAAACTGTCTATGGAAAATGGACTCATAATGTGTGTAACTCAATCCACCTTTGATAGCTGAATCAGATAGCCCAAGA
The DNA here is from genome assembly GCF_036373705.1 of Amia ocellicauda. Taxonomy (NCBI): domain Eukaryota; kingdom Metazoa; phylum Chordata; class Actinopteri; order Amiiformes; family Amiidae; genus Amia; species Amia ocellicauda. Next base: position 11,617,571 of record NC_089857.1, on the reverse strand, counting down.
GGCCTATTCAGAGGCGGCCAGTTTTCTTCTTTCATGAACCTGTGTGTCTAGAAAGTTCGTATTGTTTGGGAAGTTGTCGCCTGTCTTGACAAGCTCAGTGTACAATGATGGATTGAGCCTTTTGCCCCCTGACCACCACAGCAACATTTAAACACTGGCCCTCCCCACAATGGTAATAAAAGAGCAGGCCTGGCTAAGGAATGAGGTATTACATTTTATAGGTGAGAAACTTGCCCTTGCTTGATAAAGTTGCTTTCATCCAGCAAAGGTCTCGAAGGGGTCAGTTTTAATGGCTAAAAGTACACTTCATTTGAAGCAGTGTGCCCTCTCTCCATTCGAGTTGACCGTAATGGATTGTTTTTCTCTTCAGTGGGGTTTAACTAAATGTTTGTCACAATTACACTCATCAGACCCTTTTCAACCATCAGGTGCTGTTCGTTTGGGAAAAAAGAAAGCTAAATTGTATTGTTTGCAGGCAACACAACAAGATGATAAGATAATTTTCACATATGCAGCTGTAGTTGAATATCTCCACACCCTGCACATTTCATACAATGTTATTTGGTGATTATTTAAACACATATTGTTCATTAAATTAAAAGAGGGAGTATATAAATATTAGCCATCTGTCTGTTTTCATAACACATAACAATGCTACATTATTATTTCAGTTTTGAAAGCAGTTACACAATTACACAATTTATACAATTACAAATATGTCTAATTCTGCCTCCACATTTGTGTCTGTGCAGATGGAAATAATAACTTGTTTGTTTTTTATGGAACCGTGATAATTACAGTATAGAGTGGAATTAAGTCATTAATTGCACAACATGCTTGCGCACAAAATGTTACCAAGGGCAAACCCTGCGATTTAATAGCAACTGGGCAAAACTACATATCTGTTTTAATATGTACAAATTAAGTATAATTTTGCAATGGTTGTAGATCTTGACGTAAGCAGGGATTAAATGCAATAATATCTGTCAGTTACCTCACTTTAATAAGAAGAATAGTATTCATGTAATCGCATGTTTAGTTTTAATCTGCATTGCACTGCTAAAGCCAGAAAGACCTCAACTGGACGAAAGAACAAGCAAGCAAGGGCCCCAGGGAAGTGCAAGGTTAAGGAAAAGCCCTTTACAGTTCAATGATTAGCTATAATAAAACAATACTTAAGGAAGGCTTTATTTTGCAGCTTTTATGCAGTGGAGAGGTGAACTAGTGTTATGACTTATTGACCATCAACACCACATATATTATACAACCTTCAACAAGATGTCAGGAGAGTAATCGCTGTGTTCTGCAGCCTGCAATCCAGTTTAAGCTGCCTTCCTGGGCTCTGGAAAGCAACTTTAAAAGGATGCATTTGCAGAAGGAGGCGAAATCATTTCAGCGTGTGCTGCCAGGAGATACGGTGTGGGGACTGGGATTACAAGAGGCGCATTAAGCACACCTTGCTGGTGTTATGTGGGCTTAGTTCAGGTTCTGTTGTCATGCTCAAAGCGTCAATGAACAAAAGAGCCTTACGAATCTCTGCACTCCACACTGGAAATGGGCCTTCATCTCAATTACCTCCCCCTGGCACTGACCCGGGGCCATAGCTCCCTAGCCTGGCCATACTTTGAGTTTGATCCTGTAGTTAGAATCAGAATTTTGAGGAGCAAACAAAATGTATTTATTAAAGATAAAAATACTACTAGTACAATTAATAATAATAATAATAATAATAATAATAATAATAATAATAATAATAATAATAATAACAGGTTTTGAACTGAATAAAGTAATGAAAATTAACATAAGGCACACTAAAAATACAGACATGCTTACAAACATTCTTCGGGCCTAATATACTTCATTTGCTTCGTACAGTGGGAGGTTACTACGTGATTCATTGTTTTTTGCCTTTCACTTCAAACGCTTCAGTGGAGGGCTGTAAAAGTAATGAAGACCTGTACAAGCCAAACCAGAACTACCAGTTCATTAATTACACCATATAAAGCATGGTGGAATTGTAATCCTGGAACATTTTGTTGTGTGGGGGGACATCTGAAGCACAGAGGACTGACTGTGTATGATGGGACTGAGATGTGAAACCTTTCAGTCGAGTCTCAGTGGTGTAACTCTATAAAATGAACACTTTCACAAGAGTTGAATGAGGGGAGTAGAAACAAGAAAACTGTAACTTTTGAAGGGGTTGTGTTTCCTTGCTCCTTCAAAAAATGTAAGGCAGTGTTTTGTTATTGACTGGATCTTCCACTGAGAGCCCATAAACATATTCTTGTTTCTATAGCAACACCATAATAACCTGCGGTTCTCATAATTTTCCTTCCAAGGCCTTTCTGGACCTGAAGGAGTTAAATGCCTGCTTCTGGGTCACTGAAAAGGCCTAGGCTTTAAATCCCTGAGTAGCTTCAGAGGGCAGATGTTGATTCACTTGAGTAATGCAAGTCAATGGCTGTGTGTGTGATTTGAACAACATTTTAAAATGACAGCATCTATAATGTGGGACCACCAGGGTTTACTGGCAAGTCTGGGATTCAGACAGTTGGCCTTTTGGCCCAACAAGGTAGAAAGCCTGCTTTGCAAGCACACCTGAAATTTGTTTAGGCTGAAAAGGTTTCCCAATTGAAGGCAAACACTATGCGCACATTAGGCTCATCTGTAAGGATTGTTTTGTGCTTCATTTCATGCATCTAAAAGAAGAACATTGTAGGAATTGGAACTTTAACTGATTTATTTCACATCATCACAGCAATAAAGTAAACACGAAAGATAGAGCAATCTCAACATTTTCAAAGACAGACGTCTTTCGTGTTGTCACACCCAAGTCTGATTTGTTATTTCTTTGTTTTGGGGAGGGTGCCAGGAAAGTCCAGAGATCCAGTTAATTAAACAGCCACTAACGTGCATTGGAAATCTTTTTCCATAGTAACTGGGTTATTTAATTGAGATCACAGTTTATTGTTATTTCGTGCTTCTCCTCTCATTGGTTGGCACCTTGGGAAGAGAATGGCATTTGTTCTTACTGAAGAAATAAAACCTGTGGATCAAACACATCTCTAAAATTACGCAATTAACTGCACAAATGTAGCAAGGTATGTAGTTATTATGAGTATGCGTGACATCTGAAGCCACACATCCTACCCCCATCATTTGTGCATCATACTGGGAAAACAGATCACAAACCATCTGGGATGACCTCAGGCTGGGGGGCCCAGATATTGATTATCTCTTTTCATTAAACAAAGAAAGCTCTTTGTTACACCAATCTCTACATATGTATAAAAGTGTTTGGCTGATCAATTTAGGAGCACTTACCACAATTTACACTAAATGAAGCCTCAAGCAAGGGAGGAAGGAAGGAAGCAAAATTTGAATGACCTCTGATTCTATTTATTGTCAGGTCTTTGCCACTGCAGGTAATAAATCATCATGTCCTGTATTTTTACATTACCAAAAAGATCATCAACCACCCATTCTCTACAAGACAGAGTACATTCAGTAATCATCTACTGGACCTAACAGGCACTAGCCCCATCTCTTGGACTGCGGCCTACAAATTTAAATATTTCTGTATATTTTTGATTTTGTATTTAGTCTGATGTTTCTTTAAAGGTTATTTCAGTGATAAAAAGACTTTAAAGTAAAATACCGATAGGAAAGGCCATGGGGACACATATCCGTGCTGCACCACCGATACAGGGTCTTGTTCTTGTTCAGCAAACTGCCTGCTTTCAATGTAACACAAAATATTTAATGCCAACAAATGCCTGTTCTGAGCACATCATTACTGGGATCTCTCAGCGTGGTTCATTAGTGTCACTTCTACTCTGCCACTCCAAAATGAAAACTATATCAAATATGACATGGCTGGATATGAACACAAATTAGGAAACTGGGAAGTAAGTAATGGTGTTTAATGTTTTGTTATTAGGGTGTCACCATACCTTTAAGGGAACGGAACCATTATTCTCTGTAATGTGCATATGTACAACATTGTATGTTAGTGATAGTTAAATTATGCAAGTAGGCTGGGATAAATGTAGCTGTTAAATATATGTATCTGTATAATAAGCAATGTTTTTTAAAGCAATAGGTAGAATAAACTTTTCTGATGATATGCCATGACTCAGGTATAAGTGACTGGCACGTAAAATTGTAAATATATTAAATCCTGTGAAAAATTACAGATCAGCACCACTACTGCATAGCATACATTTGTAATTCCCTTACATTTCCCAGTAATTACTTCAGAATTTAATTAATTTTAAACCCTTATCATTATGTTTGGAAAGTTTAATTGTATTGGCATGTGAAAACAAAAACAATGATATATAATTGTGTACAACTTTAAGAACAGATCTCCCATAATGTTTTTGATGAAGGGCACGCTGATTAAGAATTACTTTTAGCCAATATTAAGAAAATAGGAGTAATGGTTTTGCTACATAAACATGCATTGTTCAAGAATGTCTCCCAACATCCTGCTGTTGAATCACTCATGCTAGTAACAGGATGTGCCAATTAGATAGTAAATCGTATTATGCACACATATCTTATGGAAAAATTCAACATTCAATATATATATATATATATATATATATATATATATATATATGTATATATATATATATATATATATATACATTACTGTCCAAAAGTTTTAGGCAGGTGTGAAAAAAATGCTGTAAAGTAAGAATGCTTTCAAAAATAGACATGTTAATAGATTATATTTATCAATTAACTAAATGCAAAGTGAGTGAACAGAAGAAAATCTATATTTGGTGTGACCACCCCTTGCCTTCAAAACAGCATCAATTCTTCTAGGTACACTTGCACAGGTGTTTGATTAAACAATTATACCAAACAGGTGCCAATGATCATCAATTTAATATGTAGGTTGAAACACAATCATTAACTGAAACAGAAACAGCTGTGCAGGAGGAATAAAACTGGGGGAGGAACAGACAAACTCAGCTAACAAGGTGAGGTTGCTGAAGACAGTTTACTGTCAAAAGTCACACACCATGGCAAGACTGAGCACAGCAACAAGACACAAGGTAGTTCTACTGCATCAGCAAGGTCTCTCCCAAGCAGAAATGTCAAGGCAGATAGGGGTTTCCAGATGTGCTGTCCATGCTCTTTTGAAGAAGCACAAAGAAACGGGCAACGTTGAGGACTGTAGACGCAGTGGTCGGCCAAGGAAACTTACTGCAGCAGATGAGACGCATCATGCTTACTTCCCTTCACAATCGGAAGATGTCCAGCACTGCCATCAGCTCAGAATTGGCAGAAAACAGTGGGACCCTGGTACACCCATCTACTGTCCGGAGAAGTCTGGTCAGAAGTGGCCTTCTTGGAAGACTTGTGGCCAAAAAGCCATACCTCCGACGTGGCAACAAGGCCAAGCATCTCAACTATGCACGAAAAGACAGGAACTGGGGTGCAGAAAAATGGCAGCAGGTGCTCTGGACTGATGAGTCAAAATTTGAAATATTTGGCTGTATCAGAAGGCAGTTTGTTCACCGAAGGGCTGGAGAGCGGTACATGAATGAGTGTCTGCAGGAAACAGTGAAGCATGGTGGAGGTTCCTTGCAAGTTTGGGGCTGCATTTCTGCAAATGGAGTTGGGGATTTGGTCAGAATTAATGGTCTCCTCAATGCTGAGAAGTAAAGGCAGATACTTATCCATCATGCAATACCATCAGGGAGGCATCTGATTGGCCCCAAATTTATTCTGCAGCATGACAATGACCCCAAACATACAGCGACAGTCATTAGGAACTATCTTCAGCGTAAAGAAGAACAAGGAGTCCTGGAAGTGATGGTATGGCCCCCACAGAGCCCTGATCTCAACATCATCGAGTCTGTCTGGGATTACATGGAGAGAGAGAAGCAACTGAGGCTGCCTGAATCCACAGAAGAACTGTGGTTAGATCTCCAAGATGTTTGGGCCAACCTACCTGCTGAATTCCTTCAAAAACTGTGTGCAAGTGAACCTAGAAGAATTGATGCTGTTTTGAAGGCAAAGGGTGGTCACACCAAATATGGATTATTTGCATTAGTTAATTGATAAATATAATCTATTAACATGTCTATTTTTTAAAAGCATTCTTACTTTACAGCATTTTTTCATACCTGCCTAAATCATTTGCACAGTACTGTATAATCATACAGAATTATTTATATAGATAGGCAAACATCTCAGATAAACACCATTTTAAATTATATTTCCAATGACTCATCGATAAAATGTTTTGTTTTTGTAAGCCAAGAAATTTAAGTATGTTATCATATTTCACACAGACCTAATAATAAGGAAAACAAATCCCAGATTAGTCAGATAATCCTCTGTATAAAGGCCAATTGGATATGTCCCAATGTACTTAATCAGGCCATTCAATTATCCACCTGAGAATTAGGCAATCTTGCCTGTAACACTCACAGTTGCCAGAGACATTATTTTTGGCAAAAAACATGCAACCAAAACTAACTGGTGCCCACAGGACATTTAGTATGGGGGTTATTATAAGTCATAATTGTGCTGTTGTGGGGGTGTAATTTTCCATTTGTGGCCAATAGTTACCTATCTGTTTCTGAATGAAGCATGTAATTCTGAAATTCCACTTTCTTAGATGTTCATGAACTGCAAATAAGCCATTCCTTGCTGTCACCTTCTGTTAATCTTTTTAACTATTTTCTATATTTGTATATTTTTTATTAAAGAAATGAAAAGTTTCCTTTTCCCTTGTTTTACAGTAAATCTTTTTAGGACAGATGCAATCCTTACACCTTTAAAAACACAATCATGCTGAGAAAAGCCTTGCAGTAGCAACCAATCTGGTAACATCCCTACAGGTTTCTAATGGTATGTTGGCAAATGTGAATCGGTATTTACGTGAAAGAAGGAAAGAAGGAAAGAAAGATGTTTTTTAAATGTTATATTCATCAATCATAGTAATTACCAGTTGTTCTCTTAAACCTGTCTAAACAACTATTAGTGGGTTACCAATTAATGATGCACAGACAGAGGTGGTAATTACATTGTATTAAAACTCATGTAATAAACATTGTTAATTGCTTATAGATGCCACTGGATAAATTCCACCTTCCAGTCATTGAAACAACTCAGCAAATTAAGGGTAGTTGTGAAACCAGCACTAATCACTTTTCTATTGTAACTTTATTTTATGATACAATTTTTTTTTTCTTTTTAAGTCTTCTTAAGAAAATAGCAAACAGTCAATGCGTCTCATTAACCGAAGTGAACGAGACCTTGAATCAGAGGATGCAGGAGCAGTCCAGGAGCATGAAACCCAGATTCAAACTCCTCCATTTTTATAAAAGCTAAGTACTCTCTCTTGTGTTTAAATGAGGTACTGCAATGCAATGATCGGTGCTGTTAAGTTGTAAAAATAAGAAACTCCAAAATAAGGATATTTCAATTGGACATGTTTAAAGTAGGGATACAGATGAGGGTAGAAGTGGTCTTACTCTTCTTCTTTGGTTGTTTGGAGATCATTATTTTGATTGTGCCAATTTATGCATTTAATTGAGGTGTTGTGATCAAATTAGGGTTACCTTTTGGTCTGGGCTAGGATTAGAGTCCCCATTTAGAAGCCATGGCTCTCCTTTCCACACCAAAACACAGTGTCATAGTTCAGAATTTAGATTCTTACTACCATTTAGGTATCAAATATCATCATTTTGCTGAGCTGCCCCTGCCTACTGATGAGAGACAGGTGTTAAACATGTGATTCACAGAAGGAAACCGGATGATACCAGTACTGTGTTGCAACAAATCTTGTATATGGAATTGGCACATTCCAATTGATCTGCAGAACCAGTAGCTGGGAGTTTTTATCAAAGCTTGGAAAGACATTTTCCTAAAGATGCCCCACTTGGCATAGGTACTGTGCTGTATCTGTCTGATCCTCTGGGGCTGTGGATAGACAGACATAGACAGTCACGTACAAAAACATTTGGACAGCCTCTGAGGAGACTGACCTGTCCATCAACACTCATGAGTTAAAGACAACTGACATTGTGGCGGAATGGTCAATGGATTGAGACTTCCCGTGTGCTGGATGTGATAAATAGAAGACTGATGATTGGCTGTGAGGAACTGACAAATCTGGAGGCAGCAGCTCAAGATTTCCATTGAATGTGTCGAGGCCCAGGAGACAGTGTCAGTTTAACCGATTTGGAGGTCAGAGGTCCTGAGGTTTGGACAGACCCAGCTCCACACCTGGAGACCTCATCTCAAAGAAACATTGAGCTGGTTGCACTCGGAAGCTTACCTTAAACCATTATCAGTATTTTTGTTGAGCCAATTTAATTTTTCTCAAGTCAGTCTTTGCTTCTGCCTTCTAAACTAAAACGTATTATTTGAATGTAACTTTTTATTGTTTCTAAAAACCCAAGTTCTTAACCTCGATAAAATTGATCGCAACAGTTACCAGGAGTAATATGCAAATTGGCTTCACTAGGACTAAGTTATTCTGTGTTCGATAGTTCTAATAGTAAATGAAAGACAGTGGCAATAAAGATTTTTTTTGTAACTGAGTGCTACAACTTAGACACATTCACTAATTTGGGCCAGTGGTGATATATCCTTATTAACTTAAATCAATATAAATGAAGAAAGGAGCAATCTGCATCTTGATTGTTTCAGTTTTTAACAGAAAACCCACTCAGTTTAACTAGCATATTTTATTTGATTCTCATTATCCCTGATTTTCCTTTAAATGGAATAGCTTCCTGGGTTTTGCTGACTTCAGCAGTGTGTCTGTATAAGTAAATAGTTGATATTCATGCATGATGACATGCTAAATCATTCACATGGTTCTGGACAGGTCATATGCATACGAGACTTGACATAAATTAGGATTTCTTGAGTTAAATGAGACACAATTTTGAACACATATTGTTACAAATGCTGGTTTTATAGATGTTTTATTGTAAATAAAAATCAAACTAAATACTTTACAGTGAAGAATACTCTGAAATACCTGTGACTCAAATAGAAATAAAGGATGTGGTTGAAGTTTTTTATGTTCGAGTTTATACCGTTGGTTTACTGTAGGTCAGTGGAATTACGTCCTGTGTTTATACAATAACTGTAACAGTTCACAACACATCCCCAGTTCCTCACTAGATGTCGCCAATCACCCTTCCTTACCGCTCACTTCTCCCAGCTCCCCTCATTCAATCAATCAATCAATCAATCAATCAACATTCCTGAACACCATGTGCACTTGTTCAATCACCCTCTGCTCCCATTCGCCCTGCACCTCCAAACTTGGTTCCTTGCTTCCCTTTGCTCCACATATAAACCCCTCACTGTCATGGTGAAGTTTTGTCAGTGTTTACTACAATCCTGAGCAATCTCCCAGTGCCTAGTTAGATCCTTGAATGCTTGGCCTCTTGTTTGACTTCCTGACGACGACTTTGATCTTTCCCTGTTTGCCTGATCGCCTCACCCTTGCCTGTGACCACATCTTTGCCTTGCCCTTGTTTGCCTTGTCCTGCCGGTATTCAACCCACGCCTGTCTGACCACCTCTACTACGCACTACAACTGGGTCCCCTGTTCCCTGCCCTGCGGTACATTACAATAACTTGCATATTAGGCTGCCTTTTCTTTCTGATCTGAACCCAGTCTAGCATACAATTTAATTCAATGTGTTGCCTTAATTCCACATGGATGAGAAAAACAAGAATCTGCAAGGAAGAAGGGATGCTCTTATTTGTAACAGTGCAGGTGTCACTGGCTTCACTTTGGCATTGCATTTTGTTTTCAAGCTTTTATTTCAAAACTACATTAGTACTACTGAAGCCATCTGATATCGTAGACATTGTTTACCTCTGGTTCCTGGATATTTAACTGGAAAATTAAACCCCAAATTGCAAATAAGATACTAATGCAGTTATAAAGAAGAAGGTTGATTGTATTAATAGATGTATTTTTTGTTACCTCATAATTAAATCTATATTTCAGTTGCAAAAGTAATTGATTTTATTAGAATTAAGATTGCTTTAGCTGCTGTGTTGGGAAACTAGATTACATTTTTCTAAACGTCTGCAGACTGACACAAAGACTGGGGCTTGAATCTTGCCGTGGTCATTGCTTATATACAGCTCTGAAAAAGAAAAAAGAAAATGTTCATTTTACCCAAACACGTACCTAGGAGTGGACAGTAACAAATGACAACTACTCTCGTTCCTGTAATTGAGTAGCTTTTTCGTGTACTTGTACTAGTTTGAGTATTTTTCAAATCTGGTAATTTTACTTTTACTTAAGCATGTTTTGAGTGAAGCATTGTACTTCGCTACTTTTAAAAAGGCATTCGTTACAGAGTACACATTTAGACCAATAAATGAAGAGCAATACATTCAAATGTCCAGCATCCCGCCCACAGCACTCAGCCAGCCAATCACAGTGTGTGTGATGTTACAGTTGGTCCGTCAATTCATCACAGATTTGAAGTCACTCATCTTTCCCAGCAGCAGCAGCAGGTGAGTTAACTAGCTAGTCGCCAGTATTAGTGATTAGGGGTGAACATTTTTAATCCAAATCAAAGATCAATGGAAATTAGTTTGATTTCCCCCATCCAACTTAAAGACGGGGTCGCAATTTATTTATTCAAACCAAAATGAATTCAAGTATCAGCAAAAACAAAACGACAGCAGACAGTAAATATCTCTCTGTGTGTGCATTTCTCCCACTTATCTGTTCTTATGTTACTAAATATTTTAATTAAATACCTATACTGCCTTTCAGCTGTAAACTCCTAAAAATTAATACATTATAAACACTTTCTTCTCCAGCCACCGGCCCTGCAGTTTATGCGGTAGGCTGTTCTGAATACAATATAGCCAACAATCAGGGCTGTGTAATAACATTAGTCATTGTGAAAGAGCTGTTGATTCCTGAAACGTGGTTTTCTACACATCATATATTCATATATTACTGTAATTATATATTAGCAGATTTGCAACTGCTACAACTCTCATCTGTCTATCCTCTGATCAGCTTTCCTTTGGCATTAAATCCTGATCACTTTGCAAAGCCAGGTCTCTGGATCAGTGTGTTTCTGTATAGCGCACTGCAGTGCTGGAAGCGCGTTTTGTGCACTGATGTGCACATCTGTAAGACCCAGCCGTTTCAAAGCGCTTTCACCTTGCTGGGCTATGTTTCAGTTGTATGCTATTTTTATAACGGATTCTTTGTTTTATAATTGTATATGTCTGCTAAGATTTATGCATACCGATTTATAAGTTTATTTTATTATTTGTCTTGTTTATGTATATACATCATTCAGCAATGTTGAGGAAATATAAGACAATATCACAAAAGACAAACTCGTCCTTGCTTTTTGGAAAGAGATGTTTCTGTAAAATACAGCCTCCTGTCCTGACCAGTGATGTCCCCACAATAAACTAACAATAAAGTTACATAAACATTTTATTGTAAGTTAGTATTGTGATTTTATTTGTATTTATTTATTTAAATATCAGCAACAGCCATTTAGAAATAATACAAACTTTTAAATCAATAGAACAGTTAATTTATTTTTACATATATGTACACTCTGGCCATGATTGAGAATATATGTATTTATTTATTTTCTCAATTATGGCCAGAGTGTAAATATATGTAACAATGAAGTATACGGATCTATTGATTTAAAAGTTTGTATTATTTCTAAATGGCTGTTGCTGATATTTAAATAAATAAATACATATTCAGACGGGTGAAATTGTTTAAGAAAAACCTGGATAAATAACTAATGCAGATGCCTCCAAACAGGTGTACTGCATGATACCATTAAGCAATTAACATCCTATCATGCTCTGTGGCATGTATGCAAATGCTGAGCAGGCCCAGCTGACCTTGATTTTGGATCAAGATGGCAAGAGGAAAGGATCTACGTGACTGAAAAAAGGGTCATTAAGGCAGGAGCTTCAGTCACAAAGACGTTCAACTGGCTAGTGGGTGAGTGCATGTGTGGCGACACCAAGAGAACGGTACAGGCCTGACTGCTGGACCCCTACAGTGAGGGGGTCCAGAGGCTCTGTTATGCTGTGGGGGGCATTTTCCTGGCATGGTTTGGGTCCACTTGTCCCCTTAGAGGGAAAGGTCAAAGCAAATCATGACAAAGTTATTCTGAGTGATCACCTTTACCTATGGTGACACATTCTGTCCTGATGGGAGTGGTCTCTTCCAGGATGACAATGCTCCCATCCACAGAGCACGAGGGGTCACTGAATGGTTTGATGAGTATGAAAGTTATGTGAATCATATGCTATGGCCTTCACAGTCACCAGATCTCAACCCAAGAATGGTGTTCCTCCAGAGACTCATATCTGTGCCAAGAGCATTGAAGCTGTTCTGGCGGCTCCTGGTGCCCAACACCTTACTGAGACACTTTATGTTGGTTTTTCTTTTAATTTGTCACCCGTCTGTGTGTGTGTATATATATATATATATATATATATATACAGTGGGGGAAAAAAGTATTTGATCCCCTGCTGATTTTGTACGTTTGCCCACTGACAAAGAAATGATCAGTCTATAATTTTAATGGTAGGTGTATTTTAACAGTGAGAGACAGAATAACAACAAAAAAATCAAGAAAAATGCATTTCAAAAAAGTTATAAATTGATTCGCATGTTAATGAGGGAAATAAGTATTTGATCCCCTATCAATCAGCAAGATTTCTGGCTCCCAGGTGTCTTTTATACAGGTAACGAGCTGAGATTAGGAGCACTCTCTTAAAGGGACTCTCCTAATCTCAGCTCGTCACCTGTATAAAAGACACCTGTCCACAGAAGCAATCATTCAATCAGATTCCAAACTCTACACCATGGCCAAGACCAAAGAGCTGTCCAAGGATGTCAGGGACAAGATTGTAGACCTACACAAGGCTGGAATGGGCTACAAGACCATCGCCAAGCAGCTTGGTGAGAAGGTGACAACAGTTGGTGCGATTATTCGCAAATGGAAGAAACACAAGATAACTGTCAGTCTCCCTCGGTCTGGGGCTCCATGCAAGATCTCACCTCGTGGAGTTTCAATGATCATGAGAACGGTGAGGAATCAGCCCAGAACTACACGGGAGGATCTTGTTAATGATCTCAAGGCAGCTGGGACCATAGTCACCAAGAAAACAATTGGTAACACACTACGCCATGAAGGACTGAAATCCTGCAGTGCCCGCAAGGTCCCCCTGCTCAAGAAAGCACATGTACAGGCCTGTCTGAAGTTTGCCAATGAACATCTGAATGATTCAGAGGAGAACTGGGTGAAAGTGTTGTGGTCAGATGAGCCCAAAATCGAGCTCTTTGGCATCAACTCAACTCGCCGTGTTTGGATGCAGAGGAATGACCCCAAGAACACCATCCCCACCGTCAAACATGGAGGTGGAAACATTATGCTTTGGGGGTGTTTTTCTGCTAAGGGGACAGGACAACTGCACCGCATCAAAGGGACGATGGACGGGGCCATGTACCGTCAAATCTTGGGTGAGAACCTCCTTCCTTCAGCCAGGGCATTGAAAATGGGTCGTGGATGGGTATTCCAGCATGACAATGACCCAAAACACACAGCCAAGGCAACAAAGGAGTGGCTCAAGAAGAAGCACATTGAGGTCCTGGAGTGGCCTAGCCAGTCTCCAGACCTTAATCCCATAGAAAATCTGTGGACGGAGCTGAAGGTTCGAGTTGCCAAACGTCAGCCTCGAAACCTTAATGACTTGGAGAGGATCTGCAAAGAGGAGTGGGACAAAATCCCTCCTGAGATGTGTGCAAACCTGGTGGCCAACTACAAGAAACGTCTGACCTCTGTGATTCCCAACAAGGGTTTTGCCAACAAGTACTAAGTCGAAGGGGTCAAATACTTATTTCCCTCATTAACATGCAAATCAATTTATAACTTTTTTGAAATGCGTTTTTCTGGATTTCTTTGTTGTTATTCTGTCTCTCACTGTTAAACTACATCTACCATTAAAATTATAGACTGATCATTTCTTTGTCAGTGGGCAAACGTACAAAATCAGCAGGGGATCAAATATTTTTTTCCCTCACTGTGTGTGTGTGTGTGTGTGTATATATATATATATATTTAGAGTTAGTGTTTGCTTGGAGATCATGTGACTGCTTTGATGAAAGTAACTAAGTAACTTGTACTCTGAGTACTTTTTACGAGCTACTTTTTACTTTTACTTGAGTTGTTTTTTATACCATTACTTTTACTTCTACTTGAGCAGGATTTTTCAGTACTATTTCCACCTCTGTATATATAATACCTATTTAAAGCAAGAACTGCCATCCTTTTGGTTTTGACACTAGGATTTGCAAAAGACGGTGAAGCATTTCTCTCTCAAATATGATAGTGAAGCTTCTGAGAGGGACAAGGTATAAAACTTATTTTTACTCTTTGATAAAGGTAACACTGGCCAAAGGGTCAGAAATATCTCGTTTAAATGAATGCGTGTACAGGGGTATTTTCATTGAGTGTTGCACATTCTTAGGAGTTATGTTACCAAATGATGGGGCCAATACATTGGTCTTTAAGCTTCAGTAAATACAATTAACATGTGACAGCCCCATCTTGTGGCAGTAGAGAGTACAGCAAAAGCCTAATCAGCTTGATCAGTATTGTGAGAGGAAATACAACAGTATAAAGATCTGACTTGATTGAAATTGTGCAAATAAGATAGTTCTGGTCTTAATTTCCACTTGTAACAATAGAAGAAAGGGGCATTATGTATGTTTGTGTTTTATAATTGCATGTGGCGGCTATGTCCTATTCCCAGTTCTTGGTGATGGACTGCCTTCATTGTTAACAGTATTATACTGTGTGTATCGACTGTGCCTGGGGCTGTTCCCAATTATAAATAAAGGAATTCAACTGTACCTCTCCTTGAACTAATCTCTAATTGAACTGTTTGTGTGGAAATTTTGTATAGGGCTTGGAATAAAGGGTCCACCTCTCCTACTGATATAAAGGGGTGGCATGGTTGTCACGTTATCTATTTAAATTGAACATGTCTTAAACCTAACAGTATTAGTAAATGGTTTCTCTAGCAACAATATCTATCACTGATGTGGAGAGACCAAAACCGGAAGTAGATTAAAACCGGAAATACGTAGGTTATAAGCCTTTATAGAGCGCCCTCTGTCTGTCCGGATACAGTATTTGATTTCAGTGGAGGTGACTAGAACAATAAAACCTATGAACAACCTATGAGGTATATTTGTGTATATATATATATATATATATATATATATATATATATATATAATGACATATCCAGTGAATTCGTACGTTTAACAAACGCAGCTCAAAAAGCAGTTTTCAATGGCCAAGGTGGCCAATATCACCCCTTCACATTTAGTGTAACATTTTACCACATCAAGCAAACCAGCTGGGGTCTGGTCTTCGTATGTGGTTGAATCTGTATGAATTTAATATTTAATCTGTAAGAATGATTTATTGATGAAAAGCTTGCTTTATAAACATCGCTCCCACTAGTACAGGGGTTCCCAAAGTGCGGCCCGGGGGTCAGATGCGGCCCTTGAGGATGTTTGGTGCGGCCCCCCAAAGCCGACCTTCAACCACCCCTTTTCTGAAGCTTTTCTATATTTGTACACTTTATGGCAATTTTATGTAACAAATTGCACATGTAAATTGGGGGGAAATAATAAAACAACAATTCAAGTTAATAAATGGTCCCTAACAGAAATGTATAGGAAATAAAATAGGTGATTCATTTTCATTCATTTTCATTCATTTCCCATGCAGCCTAATTGGCCCTCCATCACCAGACATTGGGAAGCCCGGCACTAGCACAGCTGGCTGAGCTTTAACCTCGCTTCGGAGACGGAAAATCCCGAGTTTATGCCAAGTTATCCCGAAATGTAGCCGGCTAACGTACTTATCCCCGTACTTCTGCGCAGATGTGCGCGGCTGCACCAATAGGGTCGCTGAAGTCGTGCAGATGTGCGCAGCTCTGCGGTCCTCTTCGCAGGCAGCGCGGCCGCTGTGTCGTATCTGCGGTGCGCTGTTGCGGCGAGGCTGAAGCCCACCCATGTCACGTGTGCGGTGCCGCGCCGCGGTGCAGGATGGTCGCAGCAAGAAAATGGCGGATTTTGAGGAGCTAAGGGTAGGAGAAAGTATTACATTAATTCCGCGTTACAGACAACAGCATCGTAGCATAGCCGTATCATACAGAGCTGCTTTGACATATACCTTTTGAAATCATATATTCCGAATTTGCCTTTTAAATGGAGTTCTGGAAGTTCACACATGGATCTCCGCCTGAGTGTTTTGGGTCGAAGTGATGGTTATATTTGGGGTCTCGTTAAGCATTTATTTAGGCCTGTTGACTGTAAACTTTTTAAAATGTGTTTGCCTTCGCCTTACGCGACTGCGTTCAATTATGTATTCTGTTCATAATATATTGCTTACACTTTTGTCAGGTGTCGTGAAGGATTTGTGTGCGTCTCTTCATCCTAACACTTGTCGGTCTGACTTAGTTATTGCAATAGCAGACTGCGCAAGGTGCAGAAATCATGTCGACATTTGAGACCAACCATTTTATAATATGAGCAAGACGCATTTTTGGAGCACCGTGCGCCTGCATATGGCGCTTTGTTCCAACTGTAACTGTTGCCATTTGGATAATATATTCGTGTATTAAAGTATGTGTCCCGACATGCACCAGCGCGTGTGTTGTTTGCCTCCTGTTTCTTTTTTCCCTTTTTAATGGGTTTTGGAATTATTCTTAACATTTTAGATGCTATACGATCACATTTGTTAAGGAAATGTACAGGAAAAAAGGATTAACAAGTAAGAACAATCAAGCATGGACCATATAATGAAGGGTCAGTCGGGGTTTTCTTACTTTCTTTCTGTGGGGTTTCAAATTTGGGATTGTATGGGAGGGACGTGGCTTCAAACCACATTTATGGGGGAGACATTGTGATGACTAGCTGTGCATTTGTATACCTCTAATCCCCGTTGTTTAGGCTAGACAGGGCTGCTCCCATCATGGATACACAGACATATCTGGGGTGGTGGGGTATACATCCATCTCCCCTGCCCGGGCTGTTTCCCGAAGTCCCGGTTAACACCTTGAAAAACGGTGTATAAAACAACACTTTGCTGTTCTTAAGGAGTAAATGTGCATTGTGTTTTTGTCATTGTTCCCCTTATTGTGAAGGGTAACATCTGTTGCTGTTTAGATGTTAGATGACATCTCTACAATAAAATAAGTCTTTAGGCCATTCATTTGTACACATGTTTTAAAGGCCGATTGAGGCATAAAGAGACCCAGCTGTACCAGTAGGAGGTATTTTCCTTCTTTGTGTTTCCAGTGTTGAACAGCTCCAGTCCTTGAGGGGGTGGGGTTACTGGTTGCATAGGGGTTCTCACATGTTAAATTGGAAAGACTGGTTTAGACAATAGAAAATTATATGAAATTACACAGTATATTGGCCTCCACAATTATGAATACACTCCATTAAAAATAAACGATGGTGCATTTTATCTTAAATGTTGTTTTTCATGTATCCCAATATGTGTGTTTATAGATTTATATTAAAATACAATACAAGAACCAGAATTGTTCAGCACTGTTTTGCCTGTAAAATGATCTTCCTACAAAAAAAGAAAAGTGTGTGATTTAGCTGTCTCTTTGTAGTTGTCCTTAAATACACAAATCAGTCCAATGTTAATGTTTGTGTTTATTTTTTCAGAATATGGTATCAAGTTTTCGAGTGTCAGAGCTTCAGGTATTATTGGGCTTTGCAGGACGTAACAAGAGTGGCCGCAAGCATGAACTCCTGTTGAGGGCCTTGCACCTGCTTAAGAGTGGGTGCAGTCCAGCGGTTCAGATCAAAATTAAGGAACTCTATAGACGGCGCTATCCCAGGACGATCGAAAGTCTTCCCGACTTGTCTGCTCTGAAGTCCTCTGTCTTTTCCCTGGACAGTAACTCTTCCGTTGTGGATTCGGACTTGGCAGTAGCCGCTGCGCACTCTCACGGGCCGAGCTCGGTGCCCCCACTTTCTCCAACGCACAGTGCAGTGCTGCTGCACGAAACAAAGCCGAGGATAGACATGCAGCAGCCAGTGCCGCCCATCCCCCCTGTGCACCCCGATGTCGAGATGAAGAGCTTGCCGTTTTATGATGTGCTGGATGTGCTGATCAAGCCCTCGAGCTTGGGTAAGCATCCGTGTAAACAGGTAGCCAACACGCCTATGCCGAAATGGTTACTGGCAACAAGTAACAAAACACCTCCTTGAGTTATGGTGGAAGATAGTGTATTATCTTATTGGAATGTGACTTCTATGCAGTTAGCCACCTTTTAAGCCTATATTGTTGCCAGTAATTGCTCCTCTGCCCTCACATCTGACTTTTGACTTGATGTGGAGGTACTGGATCAGCTGACAGGTTTGCACCCAGCCAGGTCAGGGCACCGGTTGATTTAAATTCTCATTTCTCATTAATACCCTTAACTGATCTATGGTAAATTCCTCCTATGTTTTCACAAGTGTTAAGTTTAAATCAATCAGCTTGGTGCTGAGGAGGACTCTCGTCAATTCTCATTTCAGGCGCAAGCAACATTCAGCGTTTCCAGGAGAAGTATTTCATCTTTGCTCTCACCCCGCAGCAAGTACGGGAAGTATGCATTTCCAGGTAAAACTCACATCTCCTTGCCCCTTTTATACGTCACTATGCAGGCATTTTGTCATAAAATCATCAACATGATGTCCGTAGTATTTTAAGTATGTGTTGATGTAACTGAGCAGATGTGCAGGTGTTACAGAGCCCGTGTCCATTTCCTTCAGGGTTTCTACCATAGTAACACGAGTTTGTGTTAGTGACATTAGTTAGTGATTTGTTTTTTAAATTAGTGGCAGTAATATTCATATTATGTATGTCTTCAAGAAACTGTATCATCATTTCATTGTTTTTAATTTATTTTTAACTGAATCCTGAAAACATGGTGTTTGGAAGCTGATTGTGTGTCTTATTGTATGTGTTGCTCAGGGACTTTTTTCCTGGTGGCAGAAGAGACTACATGGTTCAAATTCAGCTGAGGTATGTTACTGCGGGGAATATCCCTTTACACTCCACCAAATCATCTGTCTTATATCTGTAATGTATGCAGCAATTCGTTGTGAGTTATGATATTTGACAAACATTTTTATTTATTTTTTTACGTCAAACCAAGATAAATTTGCATTTTGTCTCAGTATCTAAAGCAGAAATTAGTAGGAGTATTTTGCTCCTGATTTTACAGCAGGTTAATGCAAGCAGTGAAAGTCTGACACGCTTTGACAAAGCTGGATGTGGGTATTGAGACCATTTCCTATGGCCACTATAATTTTATTCCATGAAAATTGAAAATTCTGAATTTGGTACCAGCTAAGGAGGAGTTCCTGTTCTGTCCAATCATTTAATTTTGTATACAGTTTAAGAAGTTGACTAACTGTATTTTCAAGCATTTTACAATTTTAGACATGTAACATCCTATACCTTTTGGCCACAGGTTTTGCCTTGCAGAGACAAGCTGCCCTCAAGAAGACAACTTCCCTAACAGTCTGTGCATTAAAGTGAATGGAAAGGTTTTCCAGCTGCCGGTATGATGAAGTATTTATATATTATATATGTATAACTGTTTTATTTTGAGTCTTTGTTGGTTTATGCAGTGGGGATCTAAATACTAATTCAGGAATGTATTCTCCAAAATATTTCTGTAGTAGCATCTCCCCTCCTATACCGAGGGTCAGGGAGAGAGTGATGCCCCAAAGTGGCACAGTGGGACGTTCCTTTCTGGGCGACCCTTGTTAATGCTGTCGACCTGTAACACTGCACACGGCCCCCGCGCATAGTTATGCATAGGAAATATCTGAGGCAGAACTTACGAGCATCTGAACAGTACAGAGTGAGCATAGGAATCATTTATTTGTCACACAGCTACTGATACATATATGTTAATGTATCTGTCTGTACACAAAAGATCGAGCATTTGAAATTAAAGTGTTCTAGATGTTTCTGAACAATGCAGACATCATTCCTTGCTTAATATGCCTCATGTGTCACCACATCCGTGCTCGGGCGTTTTTCTCCTTTGACGTGTTTCTTAATTGAACTTGCTTTTGTCATAGGGATATCCCCCACCCCCTAAAAATGGTGTGGAACAGAAAAGGCCAGGGCGTCCCTTAAATATTACATCATCCGTTAGATTGTCGTCCGCTGTGCCCAATCAGATTTCAGTTACATGGGCTCCTGAGATTGGCAAGGTAAGGCACTCTTTGAATGTGTGAAGATATAGAAATAGTTTTGAAGTGGTCTTATAGTTAATTATGGGACTGGGCAGGTTGGGAAATCACATGAGTGTGTTTTGTAGTAATAAATAAAAAAAAAAAAAAAAAAAAGATTATTAACTGATACATGCTCTTGCAAAATAAGGTGCCCAACCCTGCATGCACTTATCCTCCTTCATAACCAACCAGTCTTAAATATTTTTAAAAAGCAATGTATATAAACACATCTATACCATTTTTGTTTTTACGTGAAATTCTTGTTGGTGGATGTTTTGCAGACATACTCGATGTCAGTGTACCTCGTCAGGCAGCTCACCTCTTCCTTGCTGCTACAGAGGCTCAAGATGAAGGGCATCCGAAACCCAGACCACTCTCGAGCCCTGAGTACGTTCCATTCCTCACCTTGGAATCAGTTTCCAATCCTCGACAAATAAAACAGTTATATTACATAAAAATTCTAGATATATTGGAGTGATGTTTCTTATCTGATTGGGAAGTCCGTGATTTCAAAACTAGAGAAATGCATTATACAAGTTTTTTTTTTCCTCTGTGCATTAATTTGTTTTTCTTTTCTGCGCAGTAAAAGAAAAGCTAACTGCAGATCCTGACAGTGAAATCGCCACTACCAGCTTAAGAGTGTCGCTCATGTGCCCAGTAAGTCTTCTATTAAATAAGTAATGACGTTTACACTGCCATAACAAATGAATGAATCCTTTCTGAATGGATTATCGTGTCTAAGCCTTGGGGTGTGGATGTTGTTTTCTTCTCCTCTCCAGCTTGGTAAAATGCGGCTGACGGTCCCTTGCCGTGCAGTCACCTGCTCCCATCTACAGTGCTTTGATGCTGCTCTTTACCTGCAGATGAATGAAAAAAAGCCAACCTGGATTTGTCCTGTGTGTGACAAGAAAGCTGCTTATGAAAGTCTAATCATTGATGGGTGAGTGGTCCAGTGTGTGTCTGGAAGATGCATGCAGGAGATTACTTCCCTCTAGTCTTGAGAAGTAATCCTTGTCTTCACGTCTTTTGAAGGGTGCTGCCTTCTTATGCTGATTTATGTGTCTGCATAGATGCATTTTATTTAATTTCAGCCTGTTCATGGAAATCCTGAATGATTGCTCAGATGTGGATGAAATCAAATTCCAGGAAGACGGGAGCTGGTGTCCAATGAGGCCAAAGAAGGAAGCACTGAAGTTGTCAGCCCAGTGTAGCACAAAGATTGAAAGTATGCTTTTAAAATGTAGTATAGCGCCCTTTACAACTAGTTGCCTTGTAAATAAGATGGTTTCAGTTATGTGTTGTGCACAAGTCACGAGTGTGATTGTCATTGTCATTGTCCTTTAATTCCAGCCTGTGACCGTTAGATATTCCCCTCTAGAGAGGAGAGCTCCCACGGTCATGGAAAAACCTAGAAAGTCAGGAAAAAAAACATTATCCTGGAAAGTCATGGAAAAGTCATGGCAAATGGAACCCTGAGTTGAGTGGGAACCCTGATCGAGGAGTGGTGGCTGTGCTGCCTGACTCCACTCTGAAAGGCCAGTTCCACGGGCCTGCCCTCACTGACAGTGCTTCATTTCACTGTCCAGCCACAGTCAGCATGACAAATTGTGTGTGTGTGTGCTTGCATTCCCCTTGAAAGCCTAACTCCCAAGGATTTTTTTGTTTTTGTTTTTTTTACCACTGGTGATTTTCACAAACGTTTACCTTATTTGAGTATGCTTAGTTTGAAGTGTGCTTGTCTATGGGAGAATACGCAATCTGTGCTTGTGAAGTCCCCAGCGCAGGAGATGCTGGGGCCTAAGCTGGGGTTCAGTGAGCTGCAGTGTATCCAGAGCGTACGTGGCCGTGCCGGTGTGCCTGGGGACACGTGCCGATGCCTCTCCTTCTGTCGCCTGAAGGTTCTAGCCCCATCAACCTGCCTTGTGCTGTGATGCCCACCAGCGAGCCCAGCAGTCTGAAAAAGGCTGATATCATCGACCTCACGTTAGAGACCTCCTCTGAAGAGGAGGAGGAGGAGGAGGAGGAGGAGGACCCCCCGCTGAAGAAGCGCTGCCTGTACATGACAAAATCTGAGGAAACGCACGGGAAGGGGTAAGTCATATCAGGCCTTTTGACTGCCTTGGTCTGTTCTCACACTAGAATGCTGTGTGATGTATACTACTGTGGATTTTGTAGTGTGTGTATCTATCTATCTATCTATCTATCTATATATCTATATATATCTATATATATATATATATATATATATATAGCTTCCACTAGAGGGCAGTAAGTAAAAATGGTTTAAAAAAAAAAAAAAAAAAAAAGTCAAGGTTCATTCTCTGAATTACTCCTAGGAATCACGATAAAAGCTAGTTTAGGAGTAAACTACTTTACTCCTCACTCAGGGTAGGAGGTAGAAGTCAGTCATAAAGTATCTTACACCCACTTTTTGCTGGGGGAAGGATCCAATCCTAGGAATAACTTTTAGCAAATTTTAGGTTAGATTACGTCTCTCTGTGACGTATTTTTTTCATTTTGGGGGTAGGGGGACACAAAACATCAAAATAATAAGAATTTCCCCCTCATTCCTTCATTTCAAGGACGTTAAGGTGCTACATGGAATTAAAATGCTAGATTAATTTCACATTCATAATCACAATCATAAAATATACAGTAAACATCTTAAAATTGAACACTATATTGTTACATTGTACACCGGAAATTGTCCCCACGTGAAAACACTGGGCTATATTCATGAAGAGTTTTACACCGATTCGCTATTTCAGATACTTTTTCTGTATTGAATAAAATACAAATTAAAGTTAGTATGTATTCGTTATGAATATGCTTTGTATGAGTGGATTTCATTCATTTTCTGGGCTATTTTTTTACTTCATGTTAAAAATAGTCAGATATAGAATTGGTGTAATGTAAAACCCTTAATGAATAAAGGAAAATGTATTAATTGATTAGGCTATTGATTTATATAGGCATATTCACTGATTACTTGCTTTGGGGGTATTTGCCATGCAGTGGTGGGGAAATCAATAAACTGTTGGATGATTGTGGGTGCTGTTAATGCCAGTATGGTTTGATGGAAAATTGTGCTTATTGAAGGCTGTGGTGATGGTCCCAAATCATCACTGCAACATTGTTGCATTTTCCTTGTGTCCAGACACCGCAACATTGTCACCACCTTTATCTCTGCTGACAGTGGTGGAAGAAACTGCATTTCTGACTTGTGCAGTAATCTTCTTCATCAAACTGCTGTAACACCTTTCCTTTCACTGAAGGTGCGCCCAGTCGTCTTCTCATTGCTGCCGTCTCCCAACTCCTAACAAGTTAGGGGACCCTGTGAGGTCTCCTAAATATTGGTCGAGTTAGGATTACTTTGAATTCTAAAGAATCTTTATAAATAGCCTTTACTCCCAAAAGTAAAAGTAGGAGCAGATTGACGTCATTCTCAGATTTCAGGAATTTAAGACCGATTTATCACGCTCAGACACATTATGAATACGGGCCCTGGTCCCCTTTTTAACCCTGTTTTGTTTTTCTTCACAGCGTCTTAACTTATCAGCCATCTAGTGTGCGAGTGCCAAATGTCCAGACTGTAGACACGTCTTACCTGTCCTCATCAATCGCTGACTATGCAGTTCCGTTCCACCACCCAACCCTGTCTACAATTCCTGCAGACATGCAAAGTAAGATGTCCATTTCTCTATTAAGACGAGTAGCATCCTTTCCCTGCTTTAGTGGGGTTTTGTACTCATTACCTGTTGTTCTCAATAGTTTTTTTCTTTTAAATCTGTTCATTTTTATTACTGTAAATTATGAATTTGTTTTTAATTAGTAGTCAAACAATAACTGCTAAGGATCAATCAATATAGGCATACCTAATACATGGAAGGCTCAATAAAATGCTCTGAATTGAAACATTTTCCATTACAAACATTTTCACAAATGTTAAAAATTGAATGATTTTCTTTATTTGATTCTTAACTCTATTTTTCTTGCTTTTTGATACACATAAAATAGTGCCATTTTATTTTTTAGGTCTCGATTTGTTCTCACTGATTCAAGGAGATGCTCAGGTATGTTATTTTTCTTAATTTTTTTTCCAACTTTACACTTTTTTGGCCTAGTTTGGCCTCACTCGCATTTCAATCCAGCTACAAGCAAAAAAAAGACAGCAGGAGTTATTGCAAGGTAATAATTAACGGTCTCAGCCGCAGGCTTCACTCACGTGATGTAGATGATTATAACGATTAACTGTCTGCACTCAAGCCCGTTTGAGCATCACTAAGAACCTCCAGGTTTCCACCCGCTTCCTATTAGAGCTCAAAAACACATTTCACCCGCTTGTCAAGAGAAATGCCGCCCCACCAATGTTTGAAAACAGAGGAGCAGAGTTAGCCTGAAATGCCGACTCATTTGACTTTCACAGCCGTTGGTTTGCGTGTATGTAAGGCGCTCTTGTTTCTGTTGCCCAGCAGTATCGCGCCCCCATGTTCTTGGACACTCTTCCCAGTACCTTACAGACGGCCGCAGCGACGGGGAGCCTCATCTCCACCTCGGGCCACTATGAAAGCAGCAGCCACAGCACCACTGTGAGCAGGACCGAAACCGGCGTTATTACAGGGGGTGGAGGGACCAGCATTCCAGATATAATTTCCTTGGATTGAAAAACAGACATAAAACGTGAGAGACTGCAACATACCGAACTTACCCTATTGGAAGCCATTAAATACGTAATAATTTCCTGCAGGGTTTTTTTTTTTTTTTTTTAATGATTATTGTTATTTTGAATTCTACACATTGCCTTTGAATCAGTGAAGTGGAATTGGTAAAACACAAGTGGGCAACCACAGATGTGTAACTTTTGTTTCGAAGGCTATTCACTCCGAGTGGATTGTGCAAAGTGGTCAGAGGCAGCTCGACTTTGTAATACTCCTTAATTAATGCGCTTCAATTACTTTTCCTATGTCCAGATTTGAAACTGTTACATATAGCAATAAAACAAGCCTTCCATACATGTACTGCAGGTGTTGATTTTATCTAGAACACACGGATGTCTGTTCTCATTTGATTTATTACCTGCGTAACACAGTAGTGAGTTACACACAAGTTCACTCTGACAGGCGCAAGGAACCAAGTTAAGGAACCAGCTCCATTGAGATCACTCACGCTTTTCCTCTCCTCTCTTCACAAAATGCCATCTTCAGTTTTTGTCATCTGATTTCAAAAGCACAGTGGCAATGGGCCATATTTTCATGAAACTCAGCTGCTAAAGGTAATCGTGTTGTGTGTGTTAACAAGACTGGTGAAGTAAAGGCCTGACCCCAGGCTGTGCACCCCCTCGTCTGTGTAAAATGCCTGTATTGATCTTTAAGCACTTGAAAAAGGTACGTTGCCAGATCCGAGGATTCAATACTGTATTGTGGTTATGTATTGTATGCATTTTCTATATTTTGTATGTTTAGGTAAGAATTTACTGGCACAACTTGAAGAAGGTGCATATACAATATCACAAGATTTTTTGTTTCTGTTGCACTACAATTTAGAAGGTATCGTCTGAAATGTTTTTTATTAAAGTAAAAAACAGGGGACCTCTTCCACCTGGAGATCTGGTGAACTCAGAACTGAAGCAAGCAAGGACCTGTTTGGCACAACCCTCGTACTGATGTCTGAAGAAGAGTGCGGTGCACTTTAATAATAATCGGGAGCTTTGGCTGAACCCTAATAAGACTTTGGATGGAGTGTCAAGTGTTTAGTTTTGGCTTGCACTCCCTTGGCTGAGTAAAGATGGCCGGGCCATGTGGACAAGACAGTGGAATCCCCCACTGGAATACCCAGGGACTTTGCTGCAGAGGTGGTGTGGGTGGGACTTGGCTCCGGCCCCTCTCGCAAAACTTGTAATTGGATTCAAAGGTGCTACAAAGGATTTAAACTCACTTCATTGTTGGAAAAAAACAGGTCTGCTGTTTTAACACAAACTTTTCAAAGTATTGGGAGCAGAATTAAGGAGAGCCAGTCTGTGAGACACCCAACACACTTAAAAACTCAATTGCCTTATGCAGAAATGATGTACTTCGGCAGGAAACCTCTGAGGAAACGCTTATGCGGTACTTGATGGAATTTGAGTCGGTGGGGAAACAAGTTACGCTGTTCCATCTGGACTGGGAAGCGCCCGCCCCTTTGGTGAGCGAGGGCCCTGCAGATTGACGTCACTATAATGTTGCAGAAGAGCAAAGCTGGTGAACTTGGTGTCGTGACCAAATAACATTGTGGAAGATGAATAAAATGTGTCCTGTTTACATTGGTGTGCTGCACTGTGTTGGAATCCATGTCCTGCCCCGTCCTCCTGTACAGGTAGTGTTCGGTACAGAAGCAGGTGGTGTGTTTTGTCCCACCTGAGAGAGTGAGTGTGGGTTCACTGTGATCATGTGTTCAGCTGAAAAGTAAGTTGTCTTAACGTGTCACCAAATGCAAATGGTTCTGACAATGGTTATCAGTTCAGGTTAGGTAATTTCAGAAATCCTAAATTACATTTCCATGGGTCTTTGCATTTGGAAAATTGAAAGCTCAAAGGGCCGCCTCTGGGGCAATATGAAGAATCAAGTCTATTTTGTTCATTTACAAACTTAAAAACAATGTCTCGAGTGCTTGTAGCACAATCTATGTGCTAGCGGTTTGAAGTCTTTGTCCGTTAGATAACCATTATATTCTCCCAGAAATTGTGTGATTAGGTATTTGACTTTTGAGTGTCCCTTTAACAAAACTGATTCTAATTGCTGCACTTTTCAAGTAAACTTTATTTTGCAGGGTTTTTTTCCTCATCCTCTCACAAAATGACACTTTCACTTTTGTTATTTAATTTTTTCTTTAATATTGTTAATGCTATACAACACAGAATATTTCTATGAAGCTGTAGTTGTCTTATTCTGTTTTATTTATTTGTGTGTGTATATTTTTTTAAAGATGTTCCATGTGTATTACTCTGCAGCATTATGCTTTTTGTTTTGTCCTTAAAACAAGATTTTCATGTGCTAAAATGCTGGCGTGGCCAAAATACAGGGAGGTGTCATGATGAGTTACAATTTATCAAGGAAGTTCTCCAGAGGAGGGATGCCCTCCTTCAGGCCTTTACGCTTGCGGGTTTCTACCACCACCTGCCATGGGCGGCTGTTCTCATCATAGGGGTCCCCAGGGAGGATCTGCCAGTGGTCAAAGATACATTGGGGAAAAGCCTGGCCCCCAGTGTTGGACCTCAGGTCTGCTGTAAAACCTGTTTGAAATAAATATTTATTTTTTCAATTCCCTTATTTTGGTAGTCTTATTTTGAATGATATTACTGTAACATTACTGTATATAAATTAACACATTAAAGCAGTTTTTTTAAGTCTCCGTTAAGCAACTTTTGCATGCAAGTCATAGTCCGTTATAATCAGACGCACTTACCAAATGACTCGTTTACAGGCAAGTAGGCTTTGACAACAAATATGGGTGTGCCTGCCACTTGGGACTCCTCGAACACGTGGCCCCTCTTCCTGTTCAGGACACCGTAGATGCCCCCAACTACATGTTCTGGACACTGAAAAGTCAGATGGGAAGTTTAGCATGGTTACTTAGATGTGGTTGCATGGAAGCTGTATATTCTCATTGAAAAACCTCTTCCCCCACTGCTCCTCCCTGGTGCAGGAGCATCTAGCTAGAGTCCATCCAAAGAAAACACATGATAATCATTAACAATATGGTGCTTTTTGTGCCACTCTTAGCTGCTCTTCATTTTATAACTGATGAAAGTCAAAACTGACATTCACACAGTGATTTGTGTAGAGGAGCAAGTTGCATACAATTCAAGAAAAACACCCATCCGCTGGGCATGTGCAGTGCAGTGTGTTAACTAAGCTGTGTGTAGCTCCTGTCAGCGGACCCCTGTCCCCTCTGAAGTCGGGTTACCTGGATTTCCACTAGATAGATGGGCTCCATCAGCCTGGGCTGTGCGGTGAGCGCGGAGGCGTACAGGACCCTGCGGGCGGTGGGGATGATCTGGCCGCCCCCGCGGTGAATGGCGTCGGCGTGCAGTGTGACATCATGGATGTCAAAACGCACCGCGCGCATGTTCTCCTCACACAGGACACCCTGAGGGACAGCAAATGGGACCTTAACACCCCACTGAGATACAACCCTCTTCAATACAGTTTTAAAAATAATTATTACAAAAGCTGACAATACACAAGGAGAAGGATGTTTGTGTGAAGAATCTCATCTTCCCTAATTCATGAATAATAATAATCTTTCATTTGGGTAAGTCTTTAAAATAATATGAAAGTCTACCAGTAACACTCTGAATACAGTACTGATATATCATCAGTACGAAGACTGTACAGTACCAATATATCATCAGTACCAATATATTGTCCATTTTGCTATTAAAAACTAAAATGGAATCAGACTACGCACCTCCTTAGTTGCCCACTGAAAGCCAGCAACGACACTATCTTTGATTTCATTCAGGTACTGCACTCCCTTGGTGATGTCCACCAGCATGTTGGGCCCCAGGCCATCGGGTCCGAAGCACCAGATCTTGCGCGCTTCGGTCACGTCCCACTCGTACTTCTCTGACAGGTACCGGGCTCGCTGCTTCAGCTCCTGCCGTGCGGTCACTTCCCCTTTGTCGATGTCCTCTGCCAGCCCGTCGGGGAAGGGCCGCGCTCTCATGTAGAGGCGGTTGTGCTTGTTGGGGGACTTGGACAGGCACACCTGGTTGGACTCCTCGCTCACTGACTCGCGGTAAGACACCACCGGGTCGGATTTCTGTTCGGACACAAAGGGTTCGGTAACACACGATGCTCAGTGATCAGGTACAGAGAGGAGGGGTCTATACACGCGTGCTGATTAATACACGTGTCAGTCTGTGTAACCCATATAGATACTGCCACTCAGGGTCGGTGAGAAGGCATCGAGGCCGGTACCTGTGCATTTCTCTGAATGCAGCAACCTCTGGACCACAGCCCTTACCTTTATGGGAATACAGGCATGATCTTCCTCAAGGTCTTTAAGGCAGATTTCCAAGTGCAGCTCCCCAGCTCCTGCCACGATGTGCTCTCCAGACTCCTCAATGATACACTGCCGCGGGAGAGGAAATAATATATTCGACACCAGTGAAACACGAACATTTTACATAGCAAAGTGGTAGATTTCCATAATATTTGACATACAAATAAAGACAACCAACACATTTTAGATTAGAATTGTTGGGAAATGCTGCTCTGTGATTAGCCACGAGTCTTACCTGAACCATGGGGTCAGACTTGGCGAGACGCTTGAGGCCCTCCACCAGTTTGGGCAGGTCGGCGGGGTTCTTGGCCTCCACCGCAACCCGCACCACAGGGCTCACGCTGAACTTCATCACTCGCAGATTGTGTGCTTGCTCGTAGGTGGTGATGGTACCAGTCTTCACCAGGAACTGGTCCACCCCCACCAGGCCCACGATGTTCCCGCAGGGCACATCCTCGATGGGCTCCACATAGCGCCCCATCATCAGGATGGTTCTATCGCGAGAAAATAAACTTGTTAACAGAACCAGGACACATGACAGTTTCACCCACAGGAAGTGACTATTAGACACTTTCTGCTTGTTTGGTGGGTAAAGAGTAAAGAGTAAAGAGTGACCAAAGAATCACATTCAGTCTGTATTTGAATGAGCTCCAACAAGGTGTATAGGGAGTCTGTCCCAGACTGCCATAGCTGTGTGTGTGAAGAAGCTTCTCCTGCCCTCAGGTCCCTTTTGATCCCTGGATCCTTGTGTCATTGTCACATTGCCTTTTGGGGGATGGGGAGGGGGGTGGTTTGGGATGTACAAGTTGTTGTGATTTTCCAAAATATCTAACCATGGCAGAACACGCCATTTCTACAACACTAATATTATTGTATTGTATGAGCCATTCTGGCAGAGTTACAGCACGTTTTGGTGGGATAATAGCACTCCTACCACACTTTGAGATCAAACAAAGAAATGCTTTAGACTAAAACAAAAGAGAATTTTGTAAACCTGTGAAATAGAGAATGATAACATATTAACATAACATAACATGACCATTAGACTGGTCTTAATTAGACAGTTAGACTAGTCTATGCATGTTAGTCAGCTGCATAAAAATTAAGACAGACTAAGACTTAGCCTGAAAAGTTAGCCTCCTCTCCGCCAGGCTAACTTGGAACTTAAGTCTATCTTTCAATTGGCCTGAGTCTACAGTGACAGTCACTGGTGCTGACAGGCAGGCGGATCCTCCCGCCAGCTCACACATCCCGCTGTCCCGCACACAGCGACCCCACAAACATTGAAACCCTCCCCACAGACTTCAATAACCAACTCTATATTTTACCTGCACTTCTGTCAGTTTAAAACTTTAATTTATATTATGACTGATTTATTAATTTTTGCTGTATTTAGCACTTTTGTTTTGCTATTGTATCCTATAGCCTAGGGCTGGGCGATATGACTTAAAAATGATATCTCGATATTTTTTGGAAGTTTGGGCAATACACGATATATACCTCGATATGTCTTGTTTTTATCCAATCAAGCTACAAAATAAGACCAAAGACATTTAAACAAGTCTTTATTTAATCATTAAATATGCAAAACTAACAAATACTACATGCAGGCTGTCATGGTAAATGTATGCAGAATGCAATATATAACAGTGCAAGTGGTGTGTGATTACTATTACGTGTGTTATGTTATGGGAGATATATATACATACATACATATACACATGATTTACTGTCACATAACAATAACACAAGTAATGGTAATCACACAACACATGTGCTGTAAAATGGTATAGATTCAGTTATATTTACCACAGCCGGGTTTACAGTGGCGCATTAACATCTACTAGACAGGGACATTTCTACTTCGATTCTACTTACCGGTACAGCACGTGTTAATACTAAATAGTAATATTATTATTATTATTATTATTATTATTAATAATAATAATAAAAGCTGTTATACCACTTCACCATATAATGAAACTTTCTGCATCTGTTTGCATTTCTTTCCAATTTATTAAAATGCAAACAAACTATTATTCTTTAATTTTATACAAATTATATCCATCTAAATTAGCGGGGGTGGGGGTGCAATCATGATTTGCGACACCATGATATAAACGATAGAGCATAATATGAAATGATAGACGTTTTTCTATCGTCATACGATATATATCGTCATATCGCACACCCCTACTATAGCCTAAGTCACCCTGGACAAGGGTGTCTGGCAAGGGAATATATAACAATAATCGTTTCTCCCATCTTTTACAGACCGCACAGTGCACACACAGCGGCTTGACGATGATAACTTTTTCATTTTATCCCACGGCTTGTGTTTGAATGCGTTCATGAAAGTTTCTGAAAACGGTGACCAAGTTATACATTTCTCTGCATTATATTTCAATAACTAGCATAGATTTTCAGTTAACTGTGATCATCACTGTCAGAGAAACGCCTAACTTTTTTTTTTTTTCTTCAGGTGTCTTAAAATTCCCAGAATGCAATGCGCGATTGACTACGTAAGACCAGTTTTATACCAGTCTAAGGAAAGACTGTTTTATGCAACAGTCTTAACTGAGTGTGTATCATTAGTAGGACTTATACTAAGACAAAGATTTAGTATATGTTTATGCAGCCGACCCCTGATGATAACTGAAGGTGACTTACCTCTGGATTGGCTTTATGTACAGATCTTCCTTTTTGCCCGGTGTGTAGTTGGGGCCCATGAGGCGAACCTTCTGGCCAGTGGCAACAATACCAGAGAAAACCCGACCAAAGGCATAAAACCGGCCCTTGTCAGTGGTGGGCACCATCTTGGAGATGTACATCATCAGAGGGGCCTTAGGATCGCAGTTCTTGATACCTGTGTTAAAAACAACTCTTAGTCTCTAGATTTATAATATTTATCTTTACATTGACTGCAGACACCGACCCCAACCAAACAACACACAGTTTCTTTCTTAGTCAGCAGGGTATCATTTCCACAAACTGCAAGTTGGTGACGGTGACAGCTGACATCCTGGCACTGGAAGCTGCTTTTCAGCATGAAGTCTAAGACTCATTAAGGAACACATATGTTTTGAGCCTTCATAAATAGGTTTAAGAAAGGTACATTTCGAATGCAGACAGTTCATGTAGGAGTTCTACTCTTCAGCTGTGCCAGTTCTAGCCTTAGGGATAATAAGCCTACAGTGGCAACACAAAAAATACATGTGTTTTGTGTTTTGCACTACACCGCATATTATCCTGCACTGGAGTAGAAAGAAAGAGAGAAGCGAGATGTGTGTTGCCTCTGTCAAGCAGCCCGAGCACATATTCCTGGTACAACAGTTGCAAAAGGTGGGAAATTTAACCCACACAGACCTAGCGCCTTCATTCATACACCCAATACAGGAATGGCTTTAAGGGGGCTCTCCTCACCCAGGGCGGCCTCGTCGTCAGGCGGGCCCTCGTACAGCAGCTCACAGCGGTACTTCTGGGCAGTGACCGGGGAGGGCAGGTGGATCGTGATCATCTGGAGCAGGGCGTCTCCAGCGGGCAACCAACGTCGCATCACTGCCTGGACAGCACAGCACACAAACATGCCATGAGCCAAGGGCTGGAGCCAGCTGACCAGCCTGTCTGCACTCTGCTCTTAACTACAGAGTGGCTGGTCAGAGGGATCTTAGAATACATGGTGCCAATTTTGAGTATTTAACACACTGGGACAGAGATTTTGTTGGCTTTTGTGTTAATGGGTAGCAGACAGATGGATACCTTGAGAAGCGGTTTTCCCTCCTTCTCCTTGTCATCTGCATCCAGCTTGATGTCCAGTTTCTCGATCAGCTTGGCCGTGTCCTCTTTCTTAAAATTCATGATGGCGTCAAAGACCTACATGAACAAATTTAATGGAAGCTTTTTAAAAATTAAAAAGAAAACTAAAATCGATCGCATAATACACACGTAAGTCAAACTAACTGTCTAAAAACGAATACAATTAATTTTGTATTAAAATACTTCACACCGTGTCACTACGTATATAATTTAGGCCTAAATGCAAAACCTTACAATGTTATTTTTTCTCCAGGTTTTGTGGAAAGGCACGTTGTCCATTCTTAGCCAACACATCACAAAGTAAAAGTAGAAGTACCTTGAAGATGGGATCTAACACAAGCTGGCAGAAAGTGCGAGGCAGCTTCTTGCCTTCGGCGTTGTTGGCTGTCTTGCTAAATTTACCTGCTGCAGGATCAAAATACCTGTAAGAAACCAACACTGGCAGGTGAGTTCATCTGCAAAAAAAAGCCATTGCCATAATCTCTGCATGCAGTGTAAATGGTGCTTCGTGAATGGGAAGTGTATCTATTCTCCTGTATAAATATTTCTCAGTTTGGCTTCCATGTTTTGTTGTGTTTCTTGTTCTGCACATTTAATGTTTCCCTGCTGTGCTGTCTTAAGACTGCTGATGGGAGTTGGTTTCATCGAGTGAGAAGCAGAAAGGAGAAATGTGGTAACTGTACACAAGTGCACTGAAAACAGCACGAGCGCAGCTCTTCCACCTGTATCTGTGACACACACAGGGAGCCTGTCACTCACTTGTCTCCCCAGAGCTTCCTCATCATGTCCTCCACTTTCTTGGCATGCTCCGCAGGGGGGAGCTGTGCCTTTTCGCCCTTCGCAGTGAACTTGGCGACGTACATCTCTGCAAACTGTTTCAGAGTGAAGGCCCAGCCGTGAAGGCCTGATCCGAACCCAACAGTTCCTATGACTGGATCCACCTGGATTTTCATACAGAACCAGACAGAAGACCAGGCTTTAGACACAAAAAACCCAAACACACAAATGGTGACTCTTTCAGAGACTTTTGTGTTTGTGACATTCATCTTAAACTTAATAATGTATTTGTTTGCTTAAACTTTCAAAAGCAGATATAGAACAGGGTTATAAAAACATATAGTATTATTTACATCAACAAAGTGTCGCTTTGTTTTTTTTAAATGCAACTGTAATTCTTCTCATTGTTCACGTGTTGTCATGCAGAAGCTGTGTCCTTATGCATGAACACAAGCTGCCAATTTGAAATTAAACCTGTTTGTATATGGCATGATACACTATGATACTCAACCACTACACAGCTTGAGCATTGCTCAGTAGCTCATCAACATCTAACAACATGCAAGTACAATGTCCTCACTGAAGTGTAGGTGAGCGGCAATGAGGTGAAATGGACCTGCCACTGTGTGTCACTCACCATGATGTTCCCCATGGGCCCGCTCTCCCCTTCCCCGTAGGTGGAGATGATCACGTTGACGCTCTCCACGATACGCTGGAAGGTGTTATAGAGCTCGTCAGGCTCTAGCTGCAACTCCAGCAGGGCCCGGTCCATCTTGTTCATCATCAGGACGGGCCTGATCCGCTCGGCGATGGCCTGCCGCAGCACCGTCTCCGTCTGCACGCACACGCCTGCACAACAGAGCAGCCCTCAGCACAGCTGTCAATCAGCCTTTACCCTCCTCCACTGGGCGCCTCACACAAGCACTGGTAACACGTAGTTCACTTTTTATTTTGTGGCTAAAGCTAAATGAATGATGCACTATTAAAGTGTGAACAAAAGGGTGATCTCTGTAGGGGTGGGTCACCTAAAAAGCACAGCTCACGTTATTCTGAAATCAAAGCAACATTCCTGAGTGTTTGTGGCACAGCGCCGCCATACCTGAAACACAGTCTACAACTACAAGCGCGCCGTCTGTGACGCGCAGGGCCGCAGTCACTTCAGAGGAGAAATCGACGTGGCCCGGGGAGTCAATCAGGTTAATGAGGAAACCAGAGCCATCCTTGCACTGTTTGATGAAGGCCAAGTCATTGTCTTTCAGTTCATAGTACAGAGAAATAGCTCTGTAAGGGAGGCAACACACAACATCACAGTCAACTGCTTACAGTTACAGGGCTCTCCAAAGGCTTGTACTCAATGCCAGGGCCCGAACAGCAACTTCACCCAGCATTGCAAGCATTTGGATGACATTTTGTATTCAGGTGTTGAATGTAACGTAAGACAATATACTGCATGACACCTGATGTCTACTAAAATGTCTTCAAATAAACCAGTCTTGGTCCTTTATTTAAAAAAACACAGGACCAACAAAATGTTAAAATCAACGCTAAAAAGCTTTGCTGAATAGGTTATTAGCCTGACTCGCTGGCAGGAAATTTGTGTTAGGAATACATATTGGCATCAACGGCAGGAGAGACTGGAATATTATAAAAATATAAATAGAATAGTTTACTACTCAATGCCTAGTCTTTATATCAAATTAGTTTCATGTGGACATATTGAGCCAATGATAAAGTAAATTAGGCCTAGTTCTAATCAACCTGTATAAAATTGCTGGGCCCCAAATAGACGGTGTATCCTTCTGTAGATACAGCCATCCATCTGAACATTTTGAACAGTCTTCACTTCCTCACAAAGAAAACAAAATCCATAGGCTTCTTTCAATGCAATGAGTATTGTCTGGATTCCTAGTTTTGGTACCTTTGTGGCACAGTCTTATTTTCTAATTTGGCTTGCCATGAAATTACAAGTTCACTGCAAATATTTTAAACAGTGTCAACATTAAGGTGACTAAGCAGAACTCCCTGTGCATTTGCTGTGCAAATAATGTAACAAGTCCTTCTCTCTTCCTTTGATTTAGAAAGACTCCAAGAAGGTGTTGTTTGGCTATGTTACATGATTGTCTACATGGTGTTACAATTGTAGTTTTCGTGCCCTTTTGAGTTTGACATTTTGTTATAGTTCATGTTCCTTCTGTCTACACATGCGTTGCAGTTCATCCTTTAGATACATATGTATACAGTAGACTCTCGATTATCCGCATATGGTGTATACGATTTGCAATGCACCTGAGATTTTAACATAAATTAATAACTCATGGATTTTCCCTTAAACCCAAATTAATAATCTAAAGACATATATACATACATTTGTTATTCTTGGAAATTATTATTACAAGTCACATGCTTAAACCTCAACAGTAACTGCATCTCTTTACAACAGTGGGCGGAGCCTGATCGATTCTGCACTGATTAGGCTGAGGATCTTCTTCCTTATTTGAAGCAACAGGATGATGTGCTTCTTTCTAACATATTGCTATTGCATTGATTAAGAACATACATTTGCAAGAAGGAAGCTATCTAGTTGAAGCAGAAATCCATTGTAGGATGTTTGTATGCACTTTTATGATAAAACAAGATCAACACATTATTTTCTAAAAATATTTGTTTTGTTCATTAACAAACTCAAGTATCTGAAGGTTTATTTGTATTTTTGATTTATCCGTGGTCATCATCCCCATCATTAGCATGAATAATCGAGGGCCTACTGTATAGATGTATACATATACATACAAACATACATATACACACACATACATATATATATATGCACACACATACACACTCACACACACACACATATATATATATATATATATATATATATATATATATATATATATATATATATATATATGCATGGAAAGATTAATGCTTGGAATAACAAGAAAGAAAAAATATGAATGAATCCAAGAATAAACCAAAATATGTGACACTATTGAAAGAGTGATAATGTTAAGATGGCAATGGGCCAGACACATTGCAAGAATAACAGATCAGACATGGTCAAAGGTAGTCATCAAATGGATCCCTAAGAGATTAAAAATAAATAAAAAATAGAAGACAACCACATTAAAGATGAGAAGATTAAATATTAAACTTTGCAGGTGTAACATGGAAAAAAGAAGCTATAGATTGAAACAAGTGGAAAGATCTTGGAAGAGGCCTTCATCCAGCAGTGGATCAATACAGGCTGACGATGATGACTGTGATATATATACAGTGCCTAGAAAGTTTACACCCCCTTCAAAGTTCTTGTAGGTTACCTCTGCTGGGTAGTGCATTTCAAAGAAAAGACTTAACCATGAGCACCAATTAGCTTTCAAAAAAACTCTTGGACAAAGTTATTCAAAGTCACAGATCAGGGGATGGGTATACAAAAATATCAAAGGCCTTGAATATCCCTTAGAGTACGATCAAGACAATTATTAAGAAGTGTAAGGTGTATGACACCACCAAGACCCTGCCTAGATCAAGCCTTCCCTCCAAACTGGATGACTGATCCAAGAGGGCAAAGCCAACTTTCCAAGGGCTATATGCTGTTGTGTCAAAGTCTGAAATGTGACAATATCCTAAGCATTCCACAAATCTGGCCTGTATAGGAGGATCACAGGACAGAAGCCATTATTCAAGAAAGCCCACCTGGAATCCCATTTGAAGTATGCAAAAAAACGTTTTGGCCTAATGGCAAAGTGTTGTTTGTCACAAACCAACCACAACACATCATCCAAAGAACACCATCCCTACTGGGAAGCATCGTGTTGACAGCATCATATTATGGGGATGTTTTTCATCGGCAAGGACTGGGCCACTTGTCAGTACAGAAGGGAAAAAGAATAGAGCAAAGTACAGAAAAGTCCTTGAGGAAAATCTGACAGAAGTTCACTCGACCTGAAGCACACAGTCAAAGCTACACTGGAGTGGATAAGGAACAGAAAGTTAAATGTCCTAGAGTGGCCCAGTCAGAGCCCTGACCTAAATCCAATCAGAAATGTGTGACAGGACTTGAACATTGCTGTCCATCATACTCCTTAAGTAACTTGATAGAGCTTGAATAGTTTTGTAACTATTGTAATATAGATGTATTTTCCCCTTAAAATATGGAGTAAGATGTGTAGATAAATCCTCATTATTAATCCTCATTTAAATGCATGAAACTCTTGAGTTGAAGGGGGTATAGACTTTCTATAGGTACTATATATATATATATATATATATATATATATATAAACTTAAGAAAACCTATATAATTTTACCAATTAATTTTAATAGTTCTCTCTACTGCCAGTGAGAAATTACTTTAAAATATGCAATGAAAAAGCCAACATTTTTAAATCTCTCTGAAAAGTTAAAGACTCTAGACATAGACAGATGGTAGACAGTCATAAAACCTGAAGAAAAATAAATAAACTCACTCCCAGGAGGCTAAAATGTTTGTATTTTTCAAAGGGGAAAAAAAAAAAAAAATACTATAAAAAGACGATTGCAGTGAAAATGCAGTGGATTATAAATATTGTAGTTTCTAACCATTAATGTATCAGAAGAATAAAAAAGATGGATTTTGTTTTATTGCTTACGTTACAATGTTTGGGACATTTTGTATTGTTCCCCTAAGTAATAAATTCTTAGTTTTTTTATCACTTAATTTTCAGTCTGCTATCTCTTCTAATTTAATTTGAGCAATATAATATGTGTGATAGTGTACAACGATATCTAAAAAGAGCAAATTAACAAATAGCCTGAGGTCTGATGTTTTTATGATATAATGTAACTGTGTGTATTTGTCTCAGTACTGGACTGTAATTTGTGATATTGCCGGGTGAAAGCAAAGCATCAAAGATAAGGAAAATCAGCTACCTGCTTACAGGAGAAAACCCAGTGTAATTGACGAAGTATATACTTACGTTGACTTGATGGTGATACACCTCTCCTGCTCGTCTTTCCTGGTGTCTGTGAATCGGGTCTCCCCTGCCCGTGCAGAGGCAATAATGCCTGCTTTGCACACTAAGGAGTCTGTCAGAGTTGACTTGCCGTGATCAACATGCGCAATCACAGACATGTTCCTGATATTGGACTTCTTGTCCATGATCCCCCGGATCTGGTCTACAGTGAAGTTCACCTAGGATGGAAAAACACAAAAAAGAAAATAAAAATATAGATATAATATAGTGTTCACTATGAAGCAAGTCCCACTGTTCACCTGACCGACCATGTTATAGCAGAATCCAGTCACTTTTGTTAGGTGCTTAAGTAGATTCTCACAAGTCAAAATCCAACAGTAGCCTCAGTGGACACAATTCTTGCCAATTATCAGTTTAATTTTGGAAGCTTATACAATCACTTCTTCCCACTGCCACACGACTAGTTTTAAAGTCAAACTATTATATCAAGACCCAATATCAATGAATTACAATACATATGCAAGTTTTTTTGTTCATAACTCAATTTAGGTTTAATCGAATATAAAACATGAATGGGAGATAATGAGAGAATGATTTATCCCTGCTTCTTTTGAGTACTAAATGAGGTAGCCACAGGTCGTCCTGTATATCGTCCTGATGCGGTAACTGGTGCACCAAACCAATGACCCTGGGCAGTGGCATGGTTCATGGGTCATGGTGTAACGTTATGCTGGCAGAAGTAAGTGACTACAACATTCATATTTACAAATAGGCTGAGATCCAGGCACAGTATCAAATACAAAGTTACATGGCTCACCATTTGTTATATTTTGTTTGTAGTTCATGTTTTTACAGTTTCAAGCAGAACATTTAATAATAGAAAAACTGAAATAATAGGATTTACTGATTTTAATATATAATTATGCCATATTATCCTTAGCTTCTAAATCTTCTAGGCTATTTGGTAAATGTCATAAAATGTTTTCTATTAATCTTTT
Organism: Amia ocellicauda; assembly: GCF_036373705.1. NCBI lineage: Eukaryota > Metazoa > Chordata > Actinopteri > Amiiformes > Amiidae > Amia > Amia ocellicauda. The sequence goes on along the minus strand of NC_089857.1, from coordinate 11,577,639 downwards.
TATACATTTTACTCGAATGAAATAGTACAAAAAAAATCCCTGCAATTAACAGGTAGTACTAAAAGGTGCAAAGATATTTAAATGATACTACTATTATATCATCATGATGAATATGCATAACACTTTCAGTACTGTAATGGCCGGTCCACTGTTTCAATGCTCGGTGGTTTCTTAACTCGGTTCTGGTTGCGGTCAAGACGCGCAGACGCAGTTCAGGATGGGGACGCTTTACTGCAGCTACAAGTCGCGTAAGTGTTGCGCAGATTTCGGCAGCTCTGCGCAGAGTTGCAGAATTCCACCGATCCCATTGGTGGAGCAGCGCAGACCCGCGCAGATCTGCGGAAATCCAAGCTACACGAAGAGCGGCCACTATTGCACTTGCGTTTGCCGCATTACCACCCACACGTTACAGACAGTCCAACACACGGGCAGCGTACCGAGACACACATCCGGAATCTGTACCGGTGGAAGAGTAAAGTGAGAAAAAACACAAAAAAAGAAAGAAACGAGGTCTGTCATGGCTGTGTTAAACTGTGCGCTGAAATGGTCCTTTCTAGAAGCTTTCTCGGAGGCTGACAGCACGCCCAGCTGACCAGGGGGCGGGACTCGAGATTTATAAATAGGGGGTAGCGGTATTCACAATTCAACGCCCCCCTCCAAGGAAAATGAAATGCACAGCAGACATATCTTACCATGTCACAACATATACAAAAACAAATACGTAGCACCGTGAATCACGTCGCATTTGTAAAATCATGCGTTTGGGAAGATAAAACCAAACGGTGAGGTCTGGTGAACAAACACATGCACACTACGTAGATAGCCATATCAAGAATAAGTCGCCTACCATGTTCTCAAATGTCCTGTCCTGTTGTAATGTTTTTATCCATATCAGGCCATTTCCGCATATATGTCAAAGGTAAAGGTTATTACAGTAGCACCTGACACCTGTCGATATAGTGACATGAACCACACTTTTTCTATTTACACGTACATGTGTTGTTTTGATCCATTACGTCATTACAAATAGAGCCCCCTTTAAAATCCCCTTCCGGATACGATACATAAACCGGGGACTATTTAACAGATATCATCACAAACTCATTTCCAACAGCAAATGTCATATTCAAATAAACTGCTCACCATTTTGCCGACTGATCTCCCAAATGCGAGCCTCGGCCTCTGCAGTCGCTGGACGGGTAGCTCTCCGCTGGAGGGCTCTGGGGGGAAAGAGACACTGTGACGTCGAGTCGGCGCTTATGCTGCAGCTCTGCACCCTTCAGTCATGTGGAGAAAGTCATATGGACCGAACTGACCAGTTTACTGACTAAGCACTAATGGACCCTGTCCTGTTAAAGAGATGTGTGAGCAGAGACGTCACGTATCCAGGCTGCTGTACGGCGTACGGAAGCCTCTGCGGTCTCATCGGGATTACAAGTCCTGCGTGTACGTAGATGCACACAGTGTGGTGCGATAGGCTCAGGTGTTAAAAACAAGTTCAGCACTATGTTGATGTTGTTCAGTCACAATCCTCTTTAACTCCGATGGCTGAAAACACACAGGTACATACATACACAAACACATACATGTATACCTACATCAACTTGATTATTTAGTTCCCTGTAGGCTGAATCAGTGTTCAACAAACTCTGAAAATATATAAGTGATACATGATTATGTGTGTATATATATATATATATATATATATATATAAAGATCAGAGAAAGTGGAACCATCTTCGACAAACAGAGGATTAAAATATGCTGATGGTGATGATGATATATAGAGATAGATATAGATATATACACTATAACTATTTAATTTATACAGTAAATGATGTACAAGATCATTGCAAAATAAAATACAAAACAATACCAGATACCCTTACTTAGGGTGACTTACAGTCACAAAATACACACATTTCAAGAAGCAGAACAATAGGGGAATGAAAATACAAAATACAGCTTTAGTCCTGATAAGGGTAAATTCAAAATACAGTGTATGATTCCATAATAATGTCACATTTCTTATTTTGCGTTAAAATCGTATCTTTTTGAGGAATACAAAATAAATGCAATGATACTATATAGGCCATTCTACAGGAAAATTACTAATTACGTTACCAATTGAACCAATCCCAATTGAATAAAGCAGTATGTACTCCATTTTGTTTTTTTGTTTATGGTCTTTTGTTTATGCTTTTCTTGTGATGGTCGCCTCCCCAGCTGGAGCCCTAAGGTTTCGTCTGTCACACGATTCAGATTGCCCTCAGACAACACCTTGGCAGATTGAGACTCTTTTGAAATGAAGGCTTGTAGGTTTGATTCTTATCTTTCTGTTGTGCTTGTGGGAGATGCCAAAATATTCCTGCAGTTGTGTAACCAGTCTGTATTTTTCCAGCAACTTTATGCCAAGAATCCTGGTATACATATGCCTTTCATTCAGGCTTTTGCTTTATTGTCTAGTTTTTGGTAGTGTGGTGCTTTTGAATTAATTTGCTCTTTTTCATTTTGGGGACACTGCATTTTGCAGTTTTACTGTCAACCTCTGAAGTCGTTTATTGTGTCCATCTGCTTTCTTTTTATTAAACTTCTTCCTCATCTTTTTGAGTTGTGTAGGCTTTTGCCATGTCCCTCTTTACATACTTCCTTACCATTTTCCTCTGTCCTGTCATTTATGCCACTGTCACTATCACTAGGTGTGGATGCTAACCAGAACCCAATTGGTTAGACTAATCCTTCATCTCTTGCATTAGGGTCTCTGTGCCCTTCTTGATAATTAATTTATAGTTTTCATCTTGCCCTTCTTTTTGATTCCAGCATTTCTTCTCCTTTCCTGTTTTAGGTACTCTTGATATTACTTAATGTCTCAGCCCTACCCTGGGGCTTTTAACTGTTTAGTTCCCCTTTTGTACGTCTCTCTTTCTGGATTATTCTAAAATGTAAACACACAACACATTCATTTCACATCTTTATTTATGTCAGAGAATATAAAGTATATCTGTAATTCATATATATATATATATATATATATATATATATATATATATATATATATGAATTAAGGGTCTCTACCATAACAGCACTGTCATTACTGTAACAAATCACATTGTTTCAGTAATGAGTTTCATTAGTTACAATTTATTAAAGTTTTAGGCCTGCACATTCTGATTACTATTAAATTTTAAATACATATCAAGGTAACCTTAATCTATGATCATATTTCTCAACAGATATGTAATCATTGGGCTAACATGTGTAAGATATTGACACATTAATAAACTTAACTGATGATTATCAGAGAGTTAACAAGATCTATTGAAGGAGTGATTGAGAGGTCTACTCACCCTGTGGCCATGTTGGAAAATTATGCAGTCACTTCTTCACGAATCATCGCAGGATCAGGGGTGCGGCGGGGCGTGTTGTTAAATCTGCTCCACGGTGAGCCTCTGCGCTCAGCGCACTGTGCTAAAAGTCGCCAGCTGGGGCTCAACGCTCTGTTGTTAAATCATCCGATGAGTCAGCGCACTCACCGAGAACACAAACGGTGACGCGCAACATGTCTGCCGATGTCGAGCCGTCCAGCTCCGTCTGAGAAATGATGCGCATGAATATCTGACATAAACGTTTCTGTAAGAGTCATTAAAAGTACTCAGTTTATATTAAAATTAGACCAAGTATATCAAGTAGATGATAAAAAACGTAATAACTTGTATTTAATTACACGTTATAAAGTTAAAAATAGTTTAACGGAGAATTAAAACAAAGTATATATTCAAAGAATGGACTCTAGTTAGTGTATTTCAATGTTTTTAGATTCTGCTCAAGACAGGGGACATGCAGGCGCAGTTGTTAACGCGGCCCCTGTGCGCCGCCGCTGCGCAGTTTCGCCATGTTTCTCACACGGATTCATCCCTCACCGGTGAATAAAACAACGGGCCCGTTTCATTATAGGTCAATACAGTGTTTGTTACGGTAATGACTTTGAAAAATGGTGACAGGTATTTTAAATTTAATCACAACCCTGCCAACACAAACTGCTGCCACAACATTGTAGCAATGTAATTTACTAATTGTGGCAACGTTGTGTGTTAGCTGGGAATCAATAATACCATCTTTCATTATGTGTCGCACAGGCTTAATATATTAACACACAGAACGAGGAATCGCAGAAGATTGTATAGAAGTTCAAGTTCCTTTCTTTAATTAAAAACATATTTTTCCAATTCGATTCAGAAAAGATACTCGAAAAAAAGGCGAAACGTCAAGACAATTCTTTATATAAATTCAGAAGAAACGATTACAAAACTGAAGCATTGTAATATTATACAAGTTTTTTAACCCACCTCTGGAGTATTCCTTTGGTATTATTAGGCCTACATGGACTATCATTAAAGGAAGTTTAAGAGTTGGAAGTGTGGACAATCAGCTTTTGTTATAAATTACCCATAAATGCAAATATTTCATGGAATGTGCAACACATCGTAGGCCTATACAACTTTTTACAAAACAGTCAAACAATATTGCACTTGACATAACATTTTGAAATATAATTTTCAAAATTACATTTTAATGCAATTTGAGCTTGTGTGCGCCATAAGCTTTCAGTTGCTCTGAATGTAGAAGAAAACATAAAATGCCCTACTACATTATTTAATCTGTATTTTGAGATGCAAGGAGTACACATTTCAACATCCACCACTATTAGTTATACCATTTTGTATAGTGTATGTATGTGTGTCTATATAACTGCATGCATATGGTGGCGTATTTCAGTGTTCGTGTTCTTAATGAAGCTGTAATAAAGGCCTACCATCATGTATAATCGTTACGGATGGGAAAACGGTAGCAGTAGGAAATAATCCGTACGTGTCTGTACTGTATATGAATTTAAAAACTCCCGCGTTTTTACGACAGTGGAATGTCTGACTTCCTACTGTGTCATAGCGGATCAACTCGCCATTGGTTACTTTCGTCATTAGCGTCAATCTATGAAACCAATCAAATCACAGCACGAAGGCGGGGCTTACTTTTCCATTTGGGTTTGAAAGTTGCAGTAAGAGAAAGTTGCTTGTTCTTTGTCAATTTTGTATGATTAGTATAAACGGTCTTTAGTCTTCTCACCTTTACGTGAATCCATAACTATATTTGACTAATATTAATGGATTTAACTAAGGATCTGTTTACACTGTCGTTTTCAAAGTGACAATGAGGCACCGATATTATCATGCAGTATATCGAAAATATGACTGGTGAGCTTTACATAATTACTGGAAAACAGAATGGATCCAGCATTTAGCATTGGCCGCACAGATTGCTGGGACATTTGGACTGACGAGAATAACAGCATTGTCAAAAAATGGAAGGTAAAAAATCAATTTCACGTTAAATGGAAGCTTATGTTGTTATGCATCGAGACTATACTATTATTGCTGTGTATTTCCAGTTGTGCATGGCAGCTTATGAGCTTTGGCAATTAATACCCCGGTTAATTAAATTAAATGTTGATTTCCATGCTTTTTAAATTGCAAAGTATGTTGTTATATATAAAATGCAAAGTGTGGAATGATTTTACGCTGTGCAATCCCCTTTTCATTCAGTTCATCTTGCCTAGGTTGCTGAGAAACAATGTTTAGAAAAGGGTTTTGGTAGATCTTGTCAGCAACACTCATTTATTGAAGTTCAATCATCAGGGCACATCAACACAAGTTGTTAGCTTTGCTTTGCTTTGTTAAAATAAAATATAAATTTGTTTGCACAGTCTTTTGCAAGGATCAAGAAGAGAGAGCATGCAAATGAAACACTGAGACAGTGTCACTATGAAAGCAACAAGCTGCTTCAGAAAATACAAGGTAATGTGCCATCACCATTCTTCTGCAATGCTAGCAACAGTCAGCTTCTTATCGCTGTGTTCCCTGCTGTTAATGCTGCATTGTGTGTGTTTGGATGCAGGGTTGCCTCCTGTTGCTGCCAGACTGCCCCTGGAGCTGACTGTCCTGTACAACACCTTGCTGTTCAGTTTCAGTCTGTCAGGTGGCGGAGACACAGGAGAGGAGCTGCTCTCTCGGGGTCTTGTCAGAGGTATGAGATCTGCGGACAGATATCACTTCCCACACCTGACTGCAGTTCTCGTGAAATACATTTGATTCGTTTGTAAGCTCTCCAGAATTGTAAGTCTTTAATGGCACTGTAATGATGTGTAGAAGGCCTTCTGCTCTTTTCCCTTTTGCTTTTTCCATTGGCTTTCTGAAGGTTGTATTCCCTTTGGCAGTAATTGCAAAGTAAAAGCACCTTGTCAAAGGGGTTGAACCAGGGTGTGTTTTTCTCTTTAGCGTGGCTTTGAAAGACAGATTTAATTATTTGAACATGCCCTGGAATCCATAGAAAGACAGATATGCGCCTGCACATAACTCTCCTTGAGCACCACTGTATTAAAAAGTGAACTCTAGGTTTATGCCTTCAAATAATGTGATGTTTTGGTCATAAACAGGAGCTGGCCTTTATTATTGGTTACTTGCAGCAATGCAATTTCAACTTTCCTAGGTCTGGAAGCCTTGAGCAGTCAAGCACCCAGCCGTGCCCCTCTGGATCTGTGGCGAGCCACACTGCAGGTCTCCAGCGGCACAGAATTGGCCCACTGTGTCCACCAGCTGGCCTGTGTACAGTGGGCACAGTGGCTGTCTACCTGCCAGTTGCAGAGCATCAGGGAATTGGCATTGTTGCTGACGGACTCGTGGGTAAGAAAGTGTGAGAATGTTTTCCCCCACACCCTCAAAAATGTAATGCGCATCACTTAAATGCAAGATGGCTTATTTTCTTGCACCTGTATGTTCTATTGGGACAAATACTGATGTTTTAGGGAAAAGAATAGGAAAAACTGTAGTTCTCATTAGTATTCATTTTACGTGTGTATTTCGAATGGAGACTTGAAAATGTCTGGGTTACCTAAAATGGAAGTAATATATACTGAAGCAAGATGGTGTTTTATTTCATGTTTCAAGGATAAAATACGTGACGTCTCATTAACTCTGGCACTCTTCCTGGTTGCACCCTTGGCACAGTTTGGCGGATAGAGATCAAATAAAGTGAAGGAGTCATGGGAATGAACAGAAGGACTGTTTCTGCTTGTCCTGAGTGAATTGTTTTGGTTAATCGGTTCATGAGGTTAGGACTTAACCCGTTCCTTTGCCCATGAGGGGATTGTGGTTAACCTTTACAAGCCTGCGATGATTTGTTTTCTACCAGAGTTTTTTACTCTTATCAAAACAAAGGAGGAGTTAGTGTACATGTCCTCAATTGATCTGTTCACATACCTCCACTTTTATGCTCCAGGAAATGCCCATTTAAGGACTGAAGTGAGAGTTCAGACTCCAATAAGAACCTATTTGTTCATGTTCCTAGTTTTTCTTACTTCATAAGTGCTGCATTGTGAGCTAGTCTTTAATGCAGGGTAATGTCCACTGCAATACAGTGTCCTTTCTTTCCACATATGACATTTTTAACCCCTCCAGAGCTTAAAGGCTCAAGGAGGAATGATGTTGAGAGGAATGTTGTCTAACCATCTTGGCAACAACATCCAGCTAGTCCCTGACTAAATGAAGAAATGGAAATGTAGGAATCCTGCCATTTATTATAAAGCTAAATTAATTATTTATCGAGAACTGCAAGGATAAACCTCTATAGTTAAAAGCACAAGGCACTCGATGATAGCCAGTGGCGTGACCCAGCCAGAAAGCCAGTTGTATATTGGCATCCCAAGCCTCAAACTGCTCTGTATCACTTCGTCTTAGCATGTGAACAGGAGTGTGCAAGCACTGTATTAATGTACTTACTCAACCTGTACTAAATAAGCTTACTTAAAAAAATTCTGCATGATGGGCAGTGGGCACTATGTAGGCTGTCAGACTAAGTTTTATTTTTCTGGTCTTCACATGCCAGCTTTCTTGTTCTGTACAAAATGTATAAAAGTCGTGGGTTACTGACTGGTTGAAATAAAATTATTTGTCAGCACCAGAGAGCCCTTTGTGAAAAACTACATAGTTTGCCATGTTAACTGCAGCATCATTTTATTTTATTGTTTTTAAATTTGTTGTAAAGGGTGTTTGTCTTACTTGGAGTACTGGCTCTCTGTTCTACAACATTGTTAAAATTGGTGAGATGAAGGTTAATTTCTGCAGAGAATTAATGACTAAGTGGCTTATCCTGTTCTAGTCCCCATGGAGATTGGTCTGATTATACTACCACTTGTATGTATGCAGATGGTTTGCAGAACATTGCCCCATTTATATTTTATATACACAGTTAGTATAAGCCTTGCTCTGCTACACCTGTGCTCTTTTACCTGGGTTCATGATAGCACTCGGACACAACCATCACTTGAAATGGTTAAAATCGACCCTGCCTTGAGGTGAGTTCAGTGGCCTTGTGTGGTTTCTACAACCTGCTCATCTTGTCTTGTGTGTTTAGAGCACAATTGGTTGTTTGCACACTTGTGAATATTCCTGCAGCTCGTTGTAGAACTGCTGCATGTATTGCAGTAATTCAAATCAATACCACTGGAGGGAAAAAAATGTGAAAAGATAGTATTAATAATAATAATAATAAATAAATGGTTTCCCCTACTATATGTTGCTTTCTCATATCTCAGCAGGGATTCCTTGCTCTGAATGATAGGATGCAATCTGAATATTGAATACCATCTGGGTTACTATTACTAGGCCTTCACATGGATTGCTGACTATGCAGATTTAATAAGCAATTCCTCAGCAGTGCAGAGGATAAACCCCTTTCGGAAAATATACGCTCTTTCTGCCCACAGCACTGTGGAGCGCTACCTTCAATTATTGTCTGGTGTAACCACTTTCGGTAAGTGCAATGGCCATTAACCATGAAATGATGCATCATCGTGAGTGATCAGATTATAGCCCTTATAAATAAGTTTCCATGCTGGATGTGCATCGTCATAAAATGGCCGTCGCGGACAGGATTGTGTTTTTCCAGGACAATGCTTCAGACAAGTCAGGGAGGGGATATCGGTATGTGACTGTAAATCACACTAGGTAATTGTGCAGAAATGTTTAGAGATGAAGACCTTTTAAACTTTCTGCAATTTTCTTCCTTTCCAGACAGAGAACTTGACGTCACTTGGGGATTTTCTGGCTGCAATTCGGGAAGTGCACTTATCAGTTGATGAGAACCCCGCCTGCTCCGTGGCCCTGAGTTCCGGGGAGTTCAGGGAGCTCCTACACGTCTGCAGTGTGGTCGCACAAGGTTACTAGGCTGTTATTCCTCAGAAAGACTGTCTGTACACCCTCTTCCACACCCCCATCTTCCTCCAGAGTTCACACCTGCTCTGCTCTCTCACCAAAGTTGTGTAACGACCTACCCACTGAGACCAGGACTACCCAGTTGGTTAGCATGACCAACCTGATTGACTGTCTTAAATGTGATCACTGCTGCAATTTAATCTTTGTTGAGAGTGACTAGTAAAATTCCAGATTGCCAAAACTAAAGCTGTCATGAGCTTTCAGACAGTGACTGACTGAGGAATTCTTAAACCAAAAATAAAGACAGAGTAGTACCTGCATACTTCCTTTATATGCAGAAATAAAAAGACCATATTTATTAGACCATAGACAACCCAGTCTTCATCAGGAAGTCTTAATTTGACTTCTTAACCCAATCCACATAGGTCCCTGCTGCAGTGGTGTAGCCTTACTGACGCTGGCTGTCCTTGTGTAGGTGTTGTGCAGATGGAGGGAGGACAGCTCTCCGAGGCTCTCTTGGCTTTCCAGGAGGCTGCAGGCCTTTCGTGCTCCAGGACCCTCTTGGCTCAGGTTCACACTTTGACTGGCATCTGCTTATCAAAGCTGGTGAGGACCTGCTTCATTAACCCTCTCCTTCCCTCCTTTAGAGACTTCCTTCCTTCCAGTTTACTCGTAAAACAAAACCTATAACAAAATGTTCAAGCTTTCTAAACCATACTTGTGCTCCAGTGCGTGATGTCAATGTAGACTCCCCACCAAGGCAGTGCAAGATCCAAACAGGGTAGTGCTTTTTGGTGCAGCATTTGGTGCACATAAAGATTAAGCATTGCATTTTATTATTCTTGCAGTTATATTTTGTAGGTTTGAGGTCTTGAAAAAACTAGAATACCAGTCAATTTAATCTTCTGGGACATGGAGCCTCTCTTTCAGGTGTCTGTTTGGGAAAGTCTGCCTGCTTGAATGCATATTCATGTTCAAACCTCAGTTTGGGTTTGCACATCCTTATTAAATACTTCCTCCTTCAGTTTGTTTTGTTTTGTTGGTACTTCAGACTTGAACATTGAAAATTAATTTATTTTTTTGTAAGATCTATGTGTTCCCCAGCCCACAAAGCAGAGCTCAGAGGTGTTTTTAACAAGCACTCCTCTAACCTTTTTTAAGTCGGTTGTGCGTTGTGGTTTTGCTTTGTAGGGTAGGCCCCAGAGTGCCCTGCAGTGCCACCGAAAGGCCCTGGAGACGGACTTCGGCTGTCTGAGTGCTCTCTACCAAAGCTCGTTGGTGTTCAGGCAGCTGGGCGTGGTACAGGCGGAGATAGAGGCCCTCTCTTTGTTGCACTCAGTGAGTACCTGCAGAAAAAACTCCTCAACACTATATGGCATATCGCTGAATGGGAGACATGCCTTATTCACAAACTTTTAACATGGGTCCCAGTCTTGATTTAGAAAACTGGGGGTCTCTGAGAGCAGGTCTGGCCACCTCTTTACCCTCCACACATAAATGTTGTGTGTCCTCCTCAGGCTGTGGCGTGTCCTTCTTCCACTGAGGCCGGCCAGGACTGGACTGCCCTGATTGCCCCCGTGACTCTACTGTGCAGCCCGGCTGTGATGCACATGTTGTCAACACCAGCCCTGCTCGGGGTGAAATACTCCCTGGCACAAAGGAGCCTTCACAGCAGGAGGTGGGACTTTTGGAAATGCTTCTTCTAATATTGTTCCCTTACAGAGCAATTGGCCCAAAACTAAATAGCACTGCATGTCACCCTGTGTTGCTTCAGCTTTATGAAGTAGGGTCTGGTTTTATGTTTATGTAATATGTGAAACTAATAATGCAATCTGGTTTATAGATGTTATGTAGTGTCAATGTTTTTGTTTCCTGAAGGTTTTCAGAAGCAGTAGAGCACTACCTTGACTTGCTGGCTTCATTTCATCAGGAGGGGCAACAGCCGGTGGGTTCATACAGTTTAAAACATTGTCATTTGAGAGATGGATTCCAGCTAAGTGCATGATGACTGTCCACTACCGTGGCAAACGGCAAATATATTGGTTTCACATGTTTGATGTCCACAATAGAATAGAAAATAACACTTTTAAAGTCTGTTAATTCTATTTTTGTAAGATAACAATGATAATAAATATAAACACATTTTTAGAAACCAATGTAGTCATTTGTATTCATATGGAATTATTTTTCCCCAAGACATGTTGGCTTACTAGAACAGCATTGGTACCTGGGATTGTCCTACTTTAAGAGCAGTTCACAGTTTGGTCTGTATAAAGATCGAGACTCTAGTCACTGGCTAATACATCGGTCTACTTTGTTAATACTGTTCTGGTTAGTAAGCGAAAAGGGTAAACCTGTGTGTGCCTACATCTTTTATTTATTCTATTTTGGGAGAAATGCACTGCATGCCTTCTTGAAGGTTCTCGATTAAAAGTAAAATGTTTCAAGACTGAGGACTCCCTGTTTAAACTGTACATTTGTATCTTTTAGGTGACCACTGGCCACAGCCCACATCTTCCCCGGATTCCTGAAATTTACCTTGAAGCGGCGTTAGCCCTGCTAAAGGCCAAGAGGCACTGGGATGCTATCGTGGTGTGTGAGGAGGTCGTCAGTAAGACGGTGGTCCTCATCCCAGATCAACTTGCTGTGCCTCTGTCCCATGCAGAGCTCCGGGACCCTGGTTCTACAGAACCCTCGGATGAGGCCTGCGAGGGGAAGTGGGAGAGCCTAAACTTTGTGTTGTGGGCAGCAGCTGCCTATTTCCTTCAAGGTCAAGCATTCACCTGTCTGAAGGACAGTAAGGAGGCGGTAACTCACTTCACCAGGTAAAAGTTGTTTAAAAATAACTCATTATGGAGGTCCTTTTTCCACACTGCCTGGTGTTGCAGTAGCACAGCATGCCAGGGTGACCTGACAGATACTTTGTCTTGATCCCTTTGCTAAGCAGAGGTTATGAAGTTATGAAGAACAGGTGGCACAACGTATATGTATGGCTTGTTATTTTGCCAGGCAGGTCTCTTACAATGGAAATAGCTGGCTAGTGTGAGTGTGTGCGCGTAGTATTGAGCTGCTTTCTGCAGCAGCTATACTTGATTTAAATGGAATTCCGTCTTGGGTTTGTTTCAGGTGCATCAGTCTCCTGGTTAAGGTCCATGTTCAACATACAGGTGAGTGGCAGAACAGAATGCTGTCAGCAACGATCATTGTTACAAAATAACGGTTGAAGCCCACTATTGAAGTTTGTGGACTTGGGAAAGTGTGCAGGTTATTGTATGTGTATGTTTAAAAGCTTATACATACACAATTTTATATATATATATATACACTCACCTAAAGGATTATTAGGAACACCTGTTCAATTTCTCATTAATGCAATTATCTAACCAACCAATCACATGGCAGTTGCTTCAATGCATTTAGGGGTGTGGTCCTGGTCAAGACAATCTCCTGAACTCCAAACTGAATGTCTGAATGGGAAAGAAAGGTGATTTAAGCAATTTTGAGCGTGGCATGGTTGTTGGTGCCAGACGGGCCGGTCTGAGTATTTCACAATCTGCTCAGTTACTGGGATTTTCACACACAACCATTTCTAGGGTTTACAAAGAATGGTGTGAAAAGGGAAAAACATCCAGTATGTGGCAGTCCTGTGGGCGAAAATGCCTTGTTGTTGCTAGAGGTCAGAGGAGAATGGGCCGACTGATTCAAGCTGATAGAAGAGCAACTTTGACTGAAATAACCACTCGTTACAACCGAGGTATGCAGCAAAGCATTTGTGAAGCCACAACACGTACAACCTTGAGGCGGATGGGCTACAACAGCAGAAGACCCCACCGGGTACCACTCATCTCCACTACAAATAGGAAAAAGAGGCTACAATTTGCACAAGCTCACCAAAATTGGACAGTTGAAGACTGGAAAAATGTTGCCTGGTCTGATGAGTCTCGATTTCTGTTGAGACATTCAGATGGTAGAGTCAGAATTTGGCGTAAACAGAATGAGAACATGGCTCCATCATGCCTTGTTACCACTGTGCAGGCTGGTGGTGGTGGTGTAATGGTGTGGGGGATGTTTTCTTGGCACACTTTAGGCCCCTTAGTGCCAATTGGGCATCGTTTAAATGCCACGGCCTACCTGAGCATTGTTTCTGACCATGTCCATCCCTTTATGACCACCATGTACCCATCCTCTGATGGCTACTTCCAGCAGGATAATGCACCATGTCACAAAGGTCGAATCATTTCAAATTGGTTTCTTGAACATGACAATGAGTTCACTGTACTAAACTGGCCCCCACAGTCACCAGATCTCAACCCAATAGAGCATCTTTGGGATGTGGTGGAACGGGAGCTTCGTGCCCTGGATGTGCATCCCACAAATCTCCATCAACTGCAAGATGCTATCCTATCAATATGGGCCAACATTTCTAAAGAATGCTTTCAGCACCTTGTTGAATCAATGCCACGTAGAATTAAGGCAGTTCTGAAGGCGAAAGGGGGTCAAACACAGTATTAGTATGGTGTTCCTAATAATCCTTTAGGTGAGTGTATATATATAATTGTGTATGTAAATGTGCAAGTGAGAGTGTGTATTTGTAAATGTATAGGTATATACACTATATTTGTGACATTTGTAAATTGATGTAATACTTCAGAAACAAAAATAGGTCTGATGTTAATTGCAGGATACTAAAAGTGCTTTGGCTGTTCAGTTCTCTATGGCATCTTTGGTTAACTTTGCTGCATTACTGGTTATCTTGTCAACATCACATTAATGGATTTGGGGACAGCAGAGGAGAACGCCGTGCCTCTCCATACTGAAAACACCAAGCATGAGTGAAGAAAGATCATAAACAGTCATGAGACGTCAACCTTTCACTGTGGAAAGGACAGTGACAGGTATGGTAATGAACCTGCAGTAGCGACCGGGTGACAGGAAACTGTTTTTCAGGCTGGCAGTGTGAGGGGACTGCGAGCGGAGTGCAAGCTCTGCAGAGGCTGAAGGTCCTGGCCTTCACTGCCAGAGGGGTGAGCTTCATGGAAAGACAACAGGAGAAAGAGGCTTTGCACAACTTCCAGCTCAGCCTGCAGGCTTCTCCAGGTACAGGTACATCACCCCACATCACCTTCATAAACATGTTGTATCATTCTATTGACTTAATGACAACCATTAATGTAATAAGGAACATAGTTAGACCTTTGTTGTTAGACAGAGTTGCTTTTTATACTCTTCTCACTATAATGCCTTCCCTTAATTTGAGCTTTGTAATGCGGACTACTTAATTATCTCCTACTACATTTTTGGACTACATATGTATTGCACATGTGAATGAAGCCTACCTGAGGGCAATTGCAGGGCTATTATCTTAAATGCCTCTGACCATTTTTTTTTTTAATCTCGGGTGATCCGTCGAGCTGAGAAAATAACACGTTGTCGAGCATCTTTACATTGGTAGCTGCATGCCTGCTTCAGTCGTACCCAGTGCCTTACATTTACACAGAATAAACTTATCACATGCATTTTTACATCTAAAGTTTATAATCAAATTTGAGGCCCTTTCTTTGATACAACTAAAGCTTATGGTTGTGAGTGAGGTGAACAGGATACATTTGAAATCGATTTAAGCAGCAGTCAGGATGAGATCGTGGGTTGAGGCTGATGTGCAGAGGACCTCTTGGAGGCTATAAAGGCTCTCTGTTTGCCTGCAGGAAGTGCAGAGACTGAGCTCTGGCTGCTGGAGGCACTTTGGAGACTGGGCCGCAGGGAAGAAGCAGCAGCCTATTGGAGGAAAAGTCAGGGTTCCACACAAAGTCCAACAACAGAAGATACCGAAGGGTAAGTCAGGAAATTACATCTGGAGGATGCATTTAGACCCTAGGACATCGGTAGTTTCGTGCAGTTTTCTTCAGTTGGTTGACTTAACCAGTGTGTACAGACACAACAACTGAAGTGTTTGGATTAGACGGATAGTGTCCTAGCCTGTGTAAATTCTCTGAAATCTGTACTGCGAAATCTATTAGGTCAGACCCTTCTTACTATAGTGTTAATATGCTGCCTTCTGTGCACGACTCTTTTACAATGCTATCAGGCTGCCTGTTTGTAGTACTGAACACCAAGGGGATTGAGTCTCGGAAACGTCCTCCTTGCTTTCTGGTCTTTGCCTGGAAATTCACAGAAAACCTATTCACCTTATTCCAACACTCTGATTTAACCGTGGTTTTACTTTGACTAAAGCTTTGAGCGCAGGTTAGAATGCTGTACCTGATGCATTTGTGTCTTTCTAATGAATGCTGTATTTATTGCAGAGGCGTTCCTCTGTATCTACACTCCCATTTTCCAGAGAATATAACTCTGGATGCAGACAGTGTGAAGAGGAGGATGGAGGAATATGTCAGCTGAATGATGCCACTCTTGAGGTGGTCTGCAGCAATGTCCAATCCCAAGCCCAATCTCACAAGACATCTGACACTTCAAGTTCAAATGATCTGTCACATTCTCTGTATTTGTGTGCATTTGTAATTGTATCATTTGTTCAGTAATTGCATCTTATTTATCTATTATGGAACCAATTTTTTTTTTTTTTTTTCTTAAATATTTTTTGCAGCTGGATGCTTCCAACCTGATTTTGGTAACTACAATTGTGCATAACTATGAAACAAGTGAAGTGAAGTGATTGTGATGATATGAAGGGATTATTTATATATATACATAGAATGTAAGATGAAATTCATAGTCTGAAGAGGTGTCAAGCTGCATATTATATAATCAAAATAATACCTGGTATATAATAAATACTGCAAGCAGGCTCCCCTGTATGGCAGGTTTGAAATTGATATACAGGGCAGTTGATGCAATGGTCACATGGCTTGATTGTGAAACACTCTTGGGGATTCACATGAACACAGGGTTATTATTGACAGTCTGAAATATCAGCTGTCTGTTTTTGGAATTTACAGTAATGCTATACGGATTAAACCTTATCATCCCATAGTAGGGCTTTAAATTGTATCGTCTGCAGGCTATTATGCAAATAAAGGACAAGGTGTCTACTGATTGTATCTCTGCTCTTGAGTCCAGGAATGCTGTATAGAATACCCACTTTAAATAACACTACAAAATGCAATAGAAAACAGCACCTTAAATTATGTGAGAGTCAACAACATCCAGAACAAATCAAAATTAAGTACCAGCAGAACTGAGAGCAAGGCCCTTCTTAACACAGAATTATGGGTACATTAACAAATGTCTGAATCTCCCACAGAAGAGACAGATTGGACTACTGGATCAAGATAATTGAGAAAAAATTAGCAAGATGGCCTCTTTTTGTAAGCTTTTATAGTGGAGTGGACTTCAATGTTTATATAGATTTAAACACATATATATGACACTTTACATGACGCTTTCCTAGTAACAGCCATAAACGGATGCTGATTTTAATAGAAAGTCTATTAAAAAAAAAATGTCTTTATGCCAGTGTTGGGATTGCCGTGTTATTATCCTCCTTATCTATTACTATTTATAAACACATATCTGTGTAGCATTTTATAGTTAAATCCACAAACTTGATATTGATGCATATTTCTCTGCTCGAAATGAATTAATAGTAGCCAACCAAGAGCTGCCTATGACATTTTAACAGTCACAGCTAGGTAACACAAACCTCGCTAACTATACTAAATTGCCCTTTTTAACCGGCCTAAATTACACAGAAGATGTGAGAGAGGTGAAGAAATATTTAGGTACGCATAATATTTGGCAATCATAACAGAGCACACACAACACGTTGACGAGACAGGCCGCGCCACCAATCAGGCGAAGACATGTCGCTTTAGGGGCGTCCTCTCACACGACCTCTGACAAAACACAGCGTCGTCAAAATAATTCAGCCAATCCCGTCTCTGTTGCCGGGCAGAACATTATTCCGCATCGCTCGCGTTTTTCGCGATTGGTCGCTTCGCAGACACATTTTTTAGAGTAGACCAATAGCGTCGCAGTTGCTAGGCAGATCACGATTCCAGCCCTTTCCCCATTGGTGGAATCGCATCCTGCTGGTCGGTGGAGATTCTCCGCAGCTTTGATGTGAGCGAGTCGAGCGGCCTGGAAATCAGTTGTAGGAAAGGAGCCGAGAAGCAGCCTGTGGAGGAAGAATAAATACCGAATCGCGCAGATATACGTTTTATTTATACAATAATTCAAGAGGAGCAGCATGGCTTCGGGAGGAGAGTGAGTAGAGCACACCCATACGTTGAATTTCGTCAAAAGACGTGTCTTTCTTTTTTTCGTAATGTCGAAAAATGATTTTTAATGAATCATCGTCGGTGAGGAGATTTTACCTCAGAGACCGGGGGGGATCAGAGAAATGCGTTTTTATCCCGCGTCACGCCTGAAGTGCGCCGGGCTGAGATGGCGGTGTTGGGAGGTGTCGTGCGGGTCGGTGCGCTGATGCAATTGTGATCAAAAACACATCCTACCAACCCGGGTTTAAACGGGGAGAAACCAGTCCCATTATTACTGTAGCAAGGTCTTTGAATCCACACAGCGGAATGGCTTGACACGTTTTAACAATCGGCTGTGTGCTCTGTTATGTAATGTATCGATTACATAATGGATGCTCGTTATTTATAATAATTTTCTCATGCTAATCCAGTCATAAAAGGCTTCCGGCCTACCGGCACTGTGCATTGCCCCAGAGGTGATCAGGAGCCTTACCGATATCATCAAAGGCCGACCAACAATCAATAAGTCTATTATTGATATACTGCATACGATCTGTTCATCGCAGCCGGATTAAGGTCTCCCTGTGAGGGGCTGCTTTGGCTGGAGACACGTTGTATGCGGAACACCTTGTTAAATGAAAGCATTGGTCAGCGTGGGGGGGGTTTGTTTTCAGTGTAAGTTTTCCAAGTTCATTTGAAATGATCGCAATCAGCCTCGACTGTTTCCTCTGTTGTGTTGTATTAAACGCATTGCTTCCTGGCTTATGTATCTTCTCTTCGCCGTTGGTTTGGCTTTCGGTCGTGCTGGGGCCTCTCTTCTTGCGGCTGTTTTTGTTACACTTTCGGTGATTTGTATTCTTGCTGTGTCATTCGGGCCTGTCCTCCTGTAAAGTCGTGGTCCCGTTTAGATCTAAATCCAGCCCCGCATATTTTGTCTTGTCTACAAATTTGACGGTGTTGCTTTATTTGCGGTAGCGTTCGAGTCTGATTGTGTTAATGAATCCAAAACATTACTTTTAAATAGATATACACACGAAGGAAACGCTACATCAACGTACCCCCCCAACCCCACCAAAAAAAGCTTTTGGTAACGATTGGCATTTTATCTGTAGTGAAACAAATCTGCCAACTTCCTGCTTAAAATGTCAACTGTGTTTAACCGCTTCGAAGTATAGACAAATAAATATGCTTTGGGGCTGGGTATCGGATCTGTATTCATTGTGCATCACTCGACACTGTGTCAGTAGTACATTTTCTGGAGGCCTTTTCGTAATGACTTTGCAAAGTCATGCCAGCTCGGTCCACTTCACGACCTGAGCCTCTTACGTGCCGAATTGTACAATAATCGGTGCTCCCACGCCAGACCGTGTTGGTTTCTTTACATTATATACGGTGTGTTAATTTAAGTAATGCTTTTGTCCCATGTGTTAAGTTTCTTCAGTTAATCGTCGTCATTTCCGGCTTGCACGCAGCAAGATGACAACAAAGCTATGTCATCGGGCCTGTAGTAGTTCCAGTAATGGCACCGTGTATTGTCATCCTGTGAACTGTAAAGACGTCTGTAGCTTTAAAAGCCCCAGGGAGCGTCTGAAAGGTGCCACCACAAAGTAATGCAGTGATTATTGAGCTTGAGATGGTTTAATCCTTTAACTAATTCATTAGCAAGGAGCTGGGGACCATTTATAATTTTGCTACGGATCAGTCTGTACCTCGAATTCAAGTCAATTTTCCTATTCGTTGCCCTTTCACTGTGTCCCTCTGATATTTATCGTTTTCTTCCAGTCACCAAGCAAGCATGTTTCCAGTTTGCTTGGAAGACAGTTTATTTTTTAATTTGTTGTAAAGAGCAATATGCTGCTGCATATTCTTCAATCAATATGATGGAGCCAAGGTATCCAGTGTCAACTCCTGAGAGAATGCAGCTGATAAGTGAGACGTGCATACCAATGTAAATGCACATTTAGTACCGACTACTAATGTTGGACTCTTTATCAGGATGAGTGCTTTTGTTTTACTACTTTTTTTTTTATGGATGAAGGCTGTTTGAAAAACTGCTGATGTAACAATTCATTGCTTGCAGTTCTTGATTGATGGCTGCATATATACAAATGTGCCTTTCTACAACAGGAATGTGGCCCAAACAACTGAAACTACAAAATAAGTTGATACTCTGGGTTCTTTCAGGAGGCTAGTGGATGAAACTGAGCTGATAAAACCAAACAAGCAAGATGCATTCAAAAGCTTTTATAGATTTAATTGCATCAAATTGTACTTTTATTTGGTATTACTTGTCAGGTCAAATGGCATGCAGAATTTCAATTTCCTCTAGTAAAAAAGATCAGCTCCTTTCCTAGAATTAAAGCCCACATCTCTGAAGTGAAAAACTGTCACCAGCAGCTCAGTGGCCCCTCTTCTCAGTGATTAAACTAGTATCTATAAAAAGGCTTATTCCACAAAAGTAAAATTGTCACACTCTACATTACCTTTGTATTCACAGATCCAAAAATGACGACCTTTCAACTGCAATTTTAAAGCAGAAGAACAGACCCAACAGGCTGATCGTTGATGAATCCATCAATGAGGATAACAGCGTGGTTTCGCTCTCTCAGGTACTGCTTATTACAGACGCAGAGACTGGATGTTTTTCTCCCCAAACACCTATTTATAACTGCATTTTTAAAACAATTTTGTTTTTTAATCGAAACATTTACATTAACTTTTTATTCTATTGGAGGGGATTCCCAAGTAAAATTCCAGACCTCTGTCCTTTTGGTTTTGTTTTTTCTTTCCATAAAGGCAGGTTTCATCTGTGAAACCTAAATGTGCTTCCTATTAATTAGAATTGGCACATGGGCATAGAGAACAGACACTCCCTTTTCCTCTTTTCTTCAGGTGAATATGTACTCACCTGGCTGTCCGCTTGCCTCACTGCTGCAGTTACGGTCTTGGTGTAGGAAAGGTGTTGGCTTCTAAGGCAGAAATGATGCAGCCCACTTTCAAACTCATGGTTCCTCTGCTTTAAATTGCAGGCCAAGATGGATGAGCTGCAGCTGTTCAGGGGGGACACCGTGCTGCTGAAGGGCAAGAAGAGGAGGGAGACGGTGTGCATAGTGCTATCCGATGACACCTGCTCTGACGAAAAAGTGCGTATGAACAGGGTCGTCCGCAACAACCTGAGGGTCCGCCTGGGAGACGTTATCAGGTAAGATGCTGCAACCAGAGCATTCAATCGCTCCTGCATTGGCTCAGCCTTGTAATGAGCCGAACATTTGAACATTTTAACTTTTGCACAATCTCCTGGACCTGGACAGAGGTGTTTGAATAAATCTTGAACAGGATGTTCGTTATCCTGGTTCACACGTTTCAAGCCATAGCTTAACCACAGCAGCTCTAAATACTGCATTTGATTTAGGACAATGGAACAATATTCAAACTAAAATAAGTCAATGGTAGATTTAAATTCAACAAACTAGCTTTTGCTTTAATACTGAAAGTTAATTCAATGTGTTGTGCATTTATATTATGTGCTATCCCACATACATTGGTAGTCTAAATGGTATGCATTTAATATTACAGCAGTATATCCAACCTGCTTAATGGATGTGGGGCAAAATGTACCTTTTACATAAGCCTAAGACTGTTTTTTATATATATATATATATATACACACACACACTCTGTATGTATGTATGTATGTGTGTGTAAATGTATGTATGTATATATATATGCTACACTAGTCATACAAAGAATGATCAAAATGAACTAAAGAGCTTGATTTTATGACCGTGAAATTGATTAAATTGTAGTACGCAATTTTGAGTTCTTGGATAAAAACAAGAAATTGGTGAAAGTGGTGCTTGAAGAATATCTAATCATGAATGTGCTATGTCAAATTAAAACTTATTTCGATCCTCTGAGGCTTCACCATCCCCTTAAAATGCTTTTTACCCACCTAAACAACCCTTTTTAATTATGAAATTACATGACAAAACCTTAGTTGATGGCTGAAGTGAAGAGGAAATTTAGGATGCATTGTCAAGTGGAGATGACCATGCATTTGCTAATTGTGCCACAAAGCTGGTGCAGGGTTATTAGTGCAGCCCTAAAGAGTGCCCAATAACTGTGCTACATTTGATTAAATGTTTACCCCCTTTTATTCCTTTATAAGTGATGCCTTGCTCACTGCCTTCTGTACAGAAATGCATTATGTAACCAGCCTGACATGAGAGGCATTTTCATGGTTTTAAAATGTCCCCGTTATGCAGTGCATTGAAAACAGCCTAAAATAGTGACCTGTCAAGGGTAGTTTATACAGCACACTTCGATATGAAAACGCCTGAAGAATTGAGCCCTGCAGGGCTCAGCATGTAATTCAGGGTAATGATTTGCCATACTTATGTAAAATGGCATGTATACAGAGTGAGTGCTGAGATATTTAGAGATGTCCCTTCTGCACATCATACAAGTTGCAATTTAAGTATTTTTAACAATCCTGTGTGTGTGTGTTGGGGGGAAGGAAACAGATTAGCAATCTAAATTACTATATTCAGTGTTCCAATCTTTTGCATACTGTTAAACTGTACTTGTATTGCTTATCAATTTTTCATGTTGTGAAGCCAGTAGCTGAATTCTTCTATATGCCCAGTTTATAGCACTGGCTTGACTGAAAGTTTAAATACTATTATTTAAATGATTGTGAGTTTGTCACTGTTTGTTCTGTGAGAAGTAGTGCAGTTTCGTATTATATCTGGACATCTAGTGAATCAGTCTCCCCAAAAGACTTCCATCATCACAGGGCAATGTGTTTGAGCACTGCTTGTATAATACAAATACAAATATGCTTAAAGATAATTTCAGTAGATTTTATTACGTGGTCCTTAAAGTGAAATGCAAGTACTGCCAATCTTGTCATTTATTGGTCTGAGATCTTGGAAATAAGAAACTGTGGAGCAACTATATGCCTATTGATTGATTGTCTTTGTTTTTTGCGTTACAGTATCCAACCGTGTCCAGATGTGAAATACGGGAAACGTATCCATGTTCTCCCCATTGATGACACAGTGGAGGGAATCACAGGCAACCTGTTTGAGGTGTATCTCAAGCCATACTTCCTGGAAGCTTACAGGCCTATCAGGAAAGGTAAAGAGATCTTTGCAAATATTTGAGCAGTTGTGCTAAGGGACATTCTTGGCTCTGGACACCAAGTTTAATCTGTTTGATTAATTTGACCTCATTTGTGTCCATGCAGTGTTTAGGACTGCTGATCTCGCTCTCTCGCTCTCTCTCTCTCTCTCTCTCTCATATTCATATATATATATATAATGATTCATTAACTCCTTATTGCTACTGTGTTTGCAGGAGACATTTTCCTGGTAAGAGGAGGGATGCGAGCTGTGGAATTCAAAGTGGTGGAGACGGACCCCAGCCCTTACTGCATAGTGGCTCCTGACACTGTGATTCACTGTGAAGGAGAGCCCATCAAACGAGAGGTGTGGTCACTGTACATCTGTTTTATTTTTGTCTGACTTTTGTATTGGGTTAGTGTGGTAAGTTTAACCAGTTTGAAACAAGTTATGCTTTTTCATCTAGGATGAGGAGGAATCTCTGAATGAAGTCGGTTATGATGACATTGGTGGTGTGAGGAAACAGCTGGCCCAGATTAAGGAGATGGTGGAGCTCCCTCTCAGGCACCCCGCGCTCTTCAAAGCAATTGGTGTGAAGGTTGGTATTGTGCTGTTCTGACCTCTTCAACGGTGACTTTCTCATGTGATGAGATCTCACTTTAAGTGTTGACCGTACTATACGTAGCATTATAGTTAGTGTGGGTAAAACCACACATTGACAATGTTCATGTTTTAAGCGTGTTAAAGCTTAGTGTAATATTTTAATGTTTTGTAGCCCCCGCGTGGGATCCTGCTGTATGGACCTCCTGGAACTGGCAAGACCCTGATTGCACGAGCTGTTGCAAATGAAACTGGAGCTTTCTTCTTCCTCATCAATGGTAAGGGGTGCTGGGGCCTGCGCCTGGAGGTGTTGATTTACTCGTACACGGGCCCAAAATTCAGCCCATTGTATAAAGGCATCCACTAAGCTGTTTGAAATAGTTTTTTTATTAAGTTGTAGTTCAAACTCTTCACACCCTTCAATTGAAAGTTATGTATGGTGATTCATTCAGTTCAAAGTTCAGTAAACTGTATAATCCATGTTAACATGGAGCCTAATATTCCTTTAATAATCTGACTAACAGCTTCATATAAACGCCTGAATTGGCGTCATGGGGGGAGGTATGGGCATCAAGCTAATCATTTGAATCAAATTGGCATTGTGGTACACAAACTCTTGTTCTCGCCTTCTAATGTTCAACAAGGAGTATATTTTACATTTTTGCGGTTGTATTTTTTTGTTTTTTTTAATTCAAGTATTGTGTACAGCATGTTACCGCTACCATAAGCAAGAATGGCATGAGCATTTTGTCATATTAAACTTGACGCTAAAGGGTGCTCTACGCATGTGCAAAAAATGAACTCCGGTTACATCCCCTAGTACATATAAACGAATACCTCCAAAGGATTGCCTTATGCTAATTTGGAATCTTCAATTGTAAAGAATTGAATTTCATCAATCCAAATGAATTAATTCTATGTAAACCTAGCCAGTTTGGGTTAGAGAATGCATAAACACACCTCCAGTTTATCAAAATTGGATGTTATGTCAGGGAGTGTAACCTGTTTGCCACCCCTGTGAGTTCTCTCAGTCTAGTGCCATTCAACTGAAATTGATCTCGCTGTTTACAGGGCCTGAAATCATGAGTAAACTTGCTGGAGAGTCTGAGAGCAATCTGAGAAAAGCCTTTGAGGAAGCTGAAAAGAACGCCCCTGCCATCATCTTTATTGACGAGCTTGATGCCATCGCACCAAAAAGAGAGAAGGTGAGCAGTGGCTAACTCCTACGATAGGAACACGGTGTCCACTAACTATCAGACAATATTCACTGAGGACAGCCCTGTCACTTTACTTCCCCTCCCATTTATCAGACCATATTGTTCTCTCTGCCTTCTAGATTATACTTTTTTGCACTTTATGAAAATAACTCTCGTATTTTCCGGTCTCTTCTCCCACTAGACTCACGGAGAGGTTGAGAGGCGCATTGTTTCCCAGCTTCTGACGCTCATGGATGGTCTGAAACAGAGAGCGCACGTGATTGTCATGGCAGCCACAAACAGACCCAACAGCATTGACCCCGCACTCAGGCGGTTTGGTACGATTTCTTTTAAGAATGCAGCATTTATTATTGTTTACTAATTGATGCAATTCTATAAAACACTGGATTATTTTCTAATGCAAAATTATTAATCTCTTGACTGTGCTAGTCCATTAATGTAAATATTTAATTTAGTTTTTTTTTTTTTTTTTATACAAAGTGGGATTTGCATTTGTGGGATATCTTCCTGGTAATATTTTGAAAGTATTTTTCAGATGTTTTTTTGCACATATGCAGTAGCTTTACTTAACATGTAAGCAATCGGAAAGTTTTTCTAGAGTTGACTAACGTATCGCTTCAGAGAAATATTTTAAAAGCGCTCTTTTCCCTTCACTGAATGACTAATTTCACTAAAGGCCGCTTTGACCGAGAGGTGGACATCGGTATTCCTGATGCCACAGGCCGTCTGGAAATCCTCCAGATTCACACCAAGAACATGAAACTGGCTGACGACGTTGATCTCGAGCAGGTCTGTATATTTATTTACAGACTTCAGCCTTGCAGTGTGTTCGGCATTCAATATTTTATCGTAGAGGTTACTTTTGATAATTGTTATAAGAACGATCTTTTCACACTTTGTCAATGTGTTTGCAGGTTGCCAACGAAACCCATGGCCATGTGGGTGCTGATCTGGCTGCTCTTTGCTCAGAAGCAGCTCTTCAGGCTATCCGGAAGAAAATGGACCTCATTGACCTTGAGGATGAGACCATTGATGCAGAGGTCATGAACTCTCTGGCTGTCACCATGGATGACTTCAGGGTGAGAAGATTTAGGACTTCAGACTGATTGAAAGTCTGTGTATGTTCAGCTGAGGAAGACTTGAGGCAGCCTCTTCTTGCTCTTCTCTACGTTAAACCGTTGACTTAATTTGCCAGCCTAGGTAATCCAGTTTGTATCCTCATTTCTGTCTCTCAGTGGGCTCTGAGCCAAAGCAACCCTTCAGCCTTGCGAGAGACTGTGGTGGAAGTACCTAATATCACCTGGGAAGATATTGGTGGACTGGAAGATGTCAAGAGGGAACTGCAGGAACTTGTCCAGGTGAGAGATTGCTTCGTTAAAACTACGCACTAAGGTGTAAAGAAGTTTAGAAAGTTTCCTGAATGGAACGAAGAGGGTCAAAATAGACATACAGTATAATTTTGGTATGTTCAAGTTGTGCATGTTGAAATTAACTTTTTTTCCTATCCCTTTTGTAGTATCCTGTTGAGCATCCAGACAAATTCCTTAAGTTTGGTATGACTCCTTCCAAAGGTGTGCTGTTCTACGGGCCACCTGGTTGTGGTAAGACTTTGTTGGCCAAGGCCATTGCCAACGAGTGTCAGGCTAACTTCATCTCCATCAAGGGACCAGAGCTCCTCACCATGTGGTTTGGAGAGTCGGAGGCCAATGTTCGCGAGATCTTTGACAAGGTAAGCTCAACACTGCACTGCAGCTCTGCAAAGGGCATTGAAAGGGGTGTTGGGGTGGGGGGGGGACAAAAATAAGTCAACAAGCTGAACAATAGAGTAAACTTCTTTTGGTAGACCTTAGTTTTTTTTTTTTTTTTTTTTCTTCCCCCCCCCCCCCCCCAAATACTGAACTCTTTCACTTGTGGTACACAGGCCCGTCAAGCTGCTCCATGCGTCCTGTTCTTCGATGAACTGGACTCCATTGCTAAAGCTCGTGGTGGAAACATTGGGGATGGTGGTGGAGCAGCTGACAGAGTTATCAACCAGATTCTGACAGAAATGGACGGCATGTCCAGCAAGAAGAATGTCTTCATCATCGGAGCCACAAACAGACCAGATATCATCGACCCTGCGATTCTGCGACCTGGCCGGTTGGACCAACTTATCTACATCCCACTTCCCGACGAGAAGTCTCGTATTGCAATCCTCAAGGCCAACCTCAGAAAGTCTCCCATTTCCAAGGCAAGTGTCGATCTGTGGTGCATTCATGACTGTAATCCTGTTCACCTCAGATTCATAGTTCTGGCGTTGCATGCAAGTGTATTTTGTTTGCAGTGTGTGAAAAGCAATTCATGTGTAAAGCAAATTAGAATTAAAACTTGTTTGTTTAAGCTGCACCACAGAATCTGGGTCATTCAACAGTTTCACATGTAGACAGATAAATGGATCAATTTCTTGCTACCACACATCTGTTTCCCTTGAGGTTTACAGCCTTACCAAAGACCCTTAATTCCCTCCCCCAGTTTAATCAGTTCTCTGCAAAAGGGGGCAGGAGAACATGGCATGATTAAAACTAATGGTTAAAGTAACCATCTACACTTCCTTCTGCTTCAGGATGTTGACTTGGATTTCCTGGCTAAGATGACCAATGGCTTCTCTGGAGCTGATTTGACCGAGATCTGCCAGCGAGCCTGTAAGCTAGCCATCAGAGAGTGCATTGAGAATGAGATCCGGCGGGAACGCGAGAGGCAGACCAACCCTTCAGCCATGGTGAGTGTTGGTTAAATAACTCTTTACACAATGCGTTTTTAAACGGGAAGGACATCGTTTTTTAAATTAGGAGACGAAATATCCCCAGCGGTTCAGGGGTCGCATTAGTTTTCTTCGGTTGCCGGCTGTGCAGTCCTTCGAACGTGACGTTTCTTCTTTTGCGCACAGGAGGTGGAAGAAGATGACCCAGTTCCAGAAATTCGTAAGGACCACTTTGAAGAAGCCATGCGCTTTGCCCGCCGCTCCGTCAGCGATAATGACATTCGCAAATACGAGATGTTTGCACAGACTCTGCAACAGAGCCGCGGCTTCGGCAGCTTCAGGTAAGCCTAAATCAAATCTACATGCCCTTTAGAAACTCTCATTAATGCTCTCTGCATGAAACTAATAGGAGCCAGCAAATCCTGTTCAACAGTATGCATGTGCAAGACCTTACATAAGAAATGCAATGAACAGCTTTAGTGTATGTGTGATATAGGTGAGGGTTTACATCTGCCTGTCAATTACTGGCCTGTTTTATATAACTTTGTATAATGTATAGCCTGTAGCTTTCAGAAAACCTGTGCATTAGCAAATACTGAGAAGCAGCTTTCTTTTTAAAGGGATTGTTTTCAGAGCAGCCAGTTACACGGATTTATATGAATTGTTTTTGCATTTATAAAGGCATTTATAAACTACATGTGATATGAAGGTGTTCAGGAGGTCTAAAGATAAGTTTTAGGTGTAGTTCTGTCACCTGCTGCACACTCAAGACAGGGCTGGACTCGCTACAAAACAATTCTCTTCCTTCTCTTCACAGATTCCCCTCCAGTAACCAGGGCGGGGCTGGACCAAGCCAGGGCTCTGCCGGTGGAAGTGGGGGGAACGTCTTCAACGAGGACAACGATGACGACCTTTATGGTTAAACTTGACCGTACGGCGGACCAAAACAATCCAGGCCACGTTGTACAAACATGATTTCCACATTTCTAGGACTCTATGCTTCTTAATGTGTTCTTTTTTTTTTTTTTTCTTTTTAAATACCCCCCTTCTTTCTCTCCCCACTACAGTCAGAGAAAGCGTGTAGCTGCGTGTATCTGTGCTTTGGTATAGAGAGAGAGAGAGAGAGAGAGAGAGAGAGAGAGAGAGAGGATAATTATTTTGGGACAAAAATGGTCATTAACCAGTTTGGGGGAGCGTTTCAGTGAATACATGCACAGTAGAGTGGCTTTCATCCTCAGAACTTTTTAATTCACAACGTTCCATTGTGAGCCGCTTTAGTGAAGGGTACAATGCTAGACTTTAAGGAGGAAAAAAAGAAAATTGCTATTGACTTTTCATTTTTTATGAACGTAGCATATAATGTATTCCAAGTTTGAAAAAATAAAAAAATGTTGTTAAAAATAAAATCTTAAGAAATGAAACAATAAATTAACTGGTGATAGTGTCTGTCGGAGAATGTTTCTGTGAGATACTGGTAGCAACTTCCCCTATAGCAGGAGTTTTGCTAGTGTTTTTTGGAGTTTGAAGAATGGGTGAATGCTTTGAAACTCCAGGTGTTTGTTCTCACTGACTTCGGAAGCAGCTTGGCACTTACTTCCACACTTGTTTATATACATATATATAAAAAGAAAAGCAGAATTCTTCAAAATGTTTTGTGCTTGAAAAATAAGTATTGAATAAGTACTTAAATAAAATGTATTGGTCTGTGTGGATTAGTCTTCAGTTTGCACTATATTTGCATTTACTTGAGTGACAAACCTATTGCACAGTGCTAACTTGGTTTAGTGTGCAGGTGAGTTTAAGAAAATAAATGTGTGGTCTTCCACTTGAGTTTCAGAGCCTGTGTGTTTAGTAGCCACGGCTTCATAAGGGACCATTGATTGAAGTGTGCACTACAGGCAGTGTAGGAAGCAATTTGCTACTATACACATTTGATTTTCTTTATAGTCTTGACTTGCATTTGTTGACATGTATTCAACTTGAAAGCAATTCTGCAATTAAAGTTTTTCAAGCAAATTAAACTGGGCTAGATATCTATAATGTTAAATCTATATTTGTCAATTACAAAATCTCATTAGTATCAAGTCCTCTCCCTTTCATTAGACACCACCTCCTGCATTCTTCTAGTTATATATTATTGGAGTGGTTTTCTTAAAGATGGATCTTATAATAAGGAATAACCTGCTTCGTAAGCTACTTTTCCTATTCAGTGGAAGTTCTACAGATAGTTCAGCAAAATATCTTTAGCAAATCTCAGGATTGTTGGCATGAATTTAGTAAGCATTTGTTTTAAAGGGACCATGCTTTAATTGGAATAGGCTCCATCTTCCACAAACACTATTTTGAGTCACCATAAATCTTGAAGGGCTTAGTGAACACCTGGATCGTGCATAACTGGTGCCACTGCACTTTTCCACCTGTCAAGTCATTTTGATACAATTTATTTGGTTCCCAGAAGCTACTCAAAAGACATCAACACATCAAATTTAGAAACAACATGAATCTGGTCCTCTGATTTCATATCCATTGGGAATTTCCTCTACCATATAATGTTCTGGTCTCTGATCAGCATAATGTAAGTTGTTGACCTATTTTTTTTCTGCACCTAAATATGTAATAATTCAAAGAAATTGGTTTACCTAGAGTAACAATGGAATAAAGTAATAAGTGGACAGTGGTTGCATATTGTTGAAAATATGAATGGTTAATTATTGAAAGAACTGGGATGTGTGAACCAAGAGTGCTAGGGAGAGCAGTGAACTCCACACACTATGGTCTCCAACTCACTCCTCAGCAGATCATACTTAAAACTAATAAGGTTATTTAAGAATTATATTTATTCTAGTCAGGAGTTTGTCGTCGTCGTACTCCGCTATAGCAGACAATTACCAGTAGAAATCTCAATCTGAGGTGTATGTAATGTCTGTAACGTTCATGATTGTGGCATCATCTAGGGAGATCTACCAACATACATCAGTTATTAATTGCCAGATTATGATGATCTTGACGCTTCTGAAGATATTGTTTGGGGTAATTCTTCCATTTCTTTCTTGTCTACTCAAAGCAATGGTACCATGTGTGGAATTTGAACTGCATCTTTCCTCTGAATTCAATGATTTGAGACAAGTTTCCTGTGGTCATTTGATCCAATTACAAGATTGGAAATTCAAACTGTTTGTTTAGAGTAGTACCATCTCACGAAGCGCTATTAAGACGTTACTATATACTTTACAGTAACTCTTGGAAAGGATTTAACAAGGTCTTAGTACATTATGAATGAATTATTTTATCATCTGAGGACCTTAATTCAGATATAATTTACATTGTGTGGTTTATTTTCCTCTAAAAGGGAAATTATTCTTAACTCCACAAAGTAGGTTTAGTTTGTTTAAAGCAAGGGGCTAAACTTTATCACCATCTCAGAAATGGATGAGTTTTTACCACAATTAAATGGTGTTATTTGGTTTAATCAAGGACTCACAATAAGCAGGTACAGATAAAAAGTTTTATTTTTATTATACATTGGTAAATGTATATATGATCCTATACAAAGGTGTGATAAAATACAGGAAGAAAAAAATCACATTTATGTATTTGTGTTATCATAACTTCTGTGTCATTGTGCAAAAAAGTACTATATTAAATCAAGAAAGAAAAATTAAGTGAAATAAAAACATATGAACATATGAATATTTGTTTTTAACTAGTGCATGACTTTAAACAAGTGTTTTTTGTAGTATATTTTTAAGATAAAAAAGTAAGACTAAAATGTATAACAATTACAAGATTTTAGATTAATTGGAAGTTGCATTGAAATTTTAAGTGCCTTGTTTGATTTCATTTTGTCAAGGTGTTCAACTGTCTTGAAAAAAACAAACTATTCATAAATCTTAAAATTCATCATCAAAAGTGGCAACATAACTGTGCAATTTAGTTTTTTTTCTATACAAATTTTAAATATTTTTAAAAGAAAACATCCAGGTGTAAACATAGGCTTTTCTCAGTGTCTTTAAAGTGAATGTGCAGTGTGAAGTCCGAGTTGTAGGACTTAAACCCAATATTGCTGCGTGCCGACTGGGGGCAACTGGTGCTGCATGTGTTTGTAGACATGGTTTTGTCTCTTAAAGCTCGGGTCATAGTAATCCCACTCCAGGCCAGATGCCCGTACGGGGTTGAGGAACCCTTCGTTGTCTGAGGACAAGATCCGCAGAGAAATCCCTGAACACAAGAGGACAAGGACACGTGAAAGGCGCAATTGTGTAAACCAGACTTTACTCAGTCAAGTACTATAGGCCTACCTGCCAGCAATTGTAACTTAAAAGAAATTGAAATATATATATTTTAACCCATGCATTTTAATAGTATCGTTTCTTCCCTACCGGCGCTGGCTCCAAAATCACTGTCCAGTCCAGGTCCCAGGCTGGAGGAGCTGGCTGAAGTGACGACCCTCGACCCCTCTTGAGGGATGCTGCTGGCATAGTGGAAGTCCATCGCCTCCATGGGGCTCCGAATCCTCTGGTGCCTTTCGTTCTGTAGCTCCATGGTGCTGCTGCGGCGGATATGCCCCCTGTGTAACATGTCCTGCTTTAGAAACAGCAAGAGGTGTTGTGACCAGTTTTACCATTTCAACACCTTCCTGATCCGCAGAGGGAGAAGCAGGCCACTGCAGAGCGGCTGAGCAACCCTCGCTCTGACTGTGTTGGCCACCAGGAAGAGAGGTGTTGCCTAAATGTCAAGACCTGGCCTCTGCAGTTTCATAACTTGAAGCTGATAAACTCCTCACTTTTTAAGGCCTATAAAAAAATATCAGCACAGTTCATAGCAAGTGTGATATTGTCTAGCACTCACCAACGGTGTCAGCAACATGGTGGCCGGCGAATTGGGGGGCACGTTGTCGGCACGGTCCGCCTCCGAGTCGCTGGACAGCGGGCCGCCTCTGCGCCAGTCCGAGGATCCCTGCGGGACGGCGTGCGGCCTGCGGGGCAGCTCGGCTCGGGTGGTGGAGGCAGACGTGGACAGCGCGGCCCTGATGGTGCTGGCTGCTCTCAGAGTGCCGGACCCCTCTCCTGTAGTCCCATCAGGCCGGCAAACCCTCAGTCTCTGCCCCGCTGCGTCCCGGTGCGCGGACGACGACACGGGCTTTGCCGACACCGACCCCGCTTCCATCCTCCCACCCTGGTTGTCAAAAGGCGGCATCTCCGTGTGCTTCGAGACGCGGCTGTGCCGGGTGGAGGGCGTCGATATGGAAAACGAGCTGTCGGAGAGTCTCAGCCGTCGCCTTTTCCGCCGTTTCTTCTTGAAGTTGAATAATTTGTAGCCCAGGATCAGGCAGTTGAGCAGCAGCAGCAGCACGACGCACGGAATGAGCAGCAGGACGAGCAGCGTCAAGGCCGGGATGGGGAAACTGGCGCTGAAAGATGCTGGGATTTCGGACGCAGCTGTTAAATCCAGCGACATTGCATTACAGATACTTTTGGGTTGTATTTTTAAAGCGAACGTTGCTCAAACATATGTAGGTATCCTGAATACTGTAGGAAAAGCTGTTAAAAACCAATGTAACACTTCTTTCAGGTACACAGGTGTGCAGTAGAGTCGTGCAGCCCGGCGCGGCGCGGCGCGGCTTGTTTTGCTATGCAGTGCGGTCTGGACAAGAGGAAGGGAAACTCGCCCTGCATCCCGGCATGTTGTCTGTTCCCTTAAGGGTCCAGTGCTAATTCGATATCTGCACATTGTCTCTATATCCCTTGCTTTAAACACAAAGAGAATTTCCACCAAACTTGTGGTATTAGTTTACAAGGAGCAAGACAACTTTTAGCAGATGGCTTTCCGATGCTTTAGCCAGCCTGTCTTGCCATCTGGTGCTTTACGCTGGTGTAGAAACCGTCTCTCGGCTGGCCTGCTGGTTTGGGATGTTGGCGGCATTAGTTGGCCCTTAATCATAGACGCGTAGTTTAATTCATGATGTGGCCATTTTCTGCGTTCAAATGAGTGCTTGTGCTGAAATCAGGGGATCCTTTTCAGTACTGAAATGCAGGATCAATGTAAGTGGCAACCAAACAACACGTTTTCAAAGCAATCTATTGTCTTTATCTATGGAACGTTCATAATAGAATAATTGCTGTTACTGAATTCTAATTGATGTGTCTTTATTACAATTCGCATATTAAGTTTCCACATATGGCCCTTAGGTGAGGAAGGTGGCCACTGGTTCAATGGAGGTCTTTTCACCTTTCTAGAAGCCAGAGCCAGGCAGATGTACAATGGAGAACAAGGTAATGATTCTCATTTGTCACCTAATTGTATATTCATTTGGACATTTAGAATAGGATACTGTAAAGGTCACAGGCTAATGATGAATGATCTGTTGCTGGAAGTTATTTCTTTTGACTGTGTTATCCAGCTGCAATGCTCAAAAAGCCTATATTCTAAAGCACACAACCTTTAATACTCAATGAATGACACAAATGAAGTGTGTAGATCTATATTTATTAGACAGGTGTTTGGAAATAGAATATTTATCTTGGAGACTAGAAAAGACAAATTCCTTAGATTCTGATGATAAGAGGTTGCACATTGCAGGGAGATATGTTGGAGTTATTCCACTAGTACTTGAATTTGTATACCAGATAAAAAAAAAAGAAAGGAATAATGCCATGACTGTAAATAAACTTCTGGTTTCACATGTTGTTCAGCGATGAAAGCTGATGTGTCCATTAGTAAGGGTCATGGAAGGGGAAGTGGGTGTGACCCGCATCTCGCCACACTTTCTGACCACCTGTCTGTGAACAGTAGAGAGAGTAATCAGTCGTCTTTCCGAATGCGTTTGTTTTTTTGTGGCATTGTTCTGAATGTAACCTTTCAGTGTCACATCAAGTGGTATAGTTCACCTGAATTCATTCTAACACAGCTTGGCAGCTACGGCAAGATAACAACTTTGTAGATCTACACATTCTGCCCAGAACAAGGTGTGATTGTATTACGTGAATGTGTTTATAACAATTTCAAAAGCAACGCATGTATTTCAAATTTGTGTGTGTGAATGTTTATTCATTTTATTCATAGGGTTCGTTCATAGGTTAACTTGCTGGTTCTGGGGGGAAAAAAAAGTGTACGAAAGAAAACTCTGCTGCGCATCTGGTGTCCATGCAATGCTGCAGATGTTTAGTCCAATACTTAGACCAGACTCTCAAGACTGTATCTGTGTAGCAGAGTGTGTCTGGTGACTTGTTTTCGACAGGAGTAGGGTACAGCACATTGGAGACTTACCTCTATGGTGGGAGCTATAAGCCTTTCATTTCGGTTAAAGGATTCAATCTGCTTCATGTCATATTCCGACAGTTTGAAGTCAAATACCTGATACAGGAGAGAAAAGGATGGTGTTGGATATATGTATGTCATAGGTTGTGACTAGTTTTAGTTGTTTTAAAATGACTTGTGGACAAACCCTGGTTTTAAAATTAGACTTAACGGAGCCCCCTGGTGGCGTAGGCATGAAGCAGCTTCTCACCTGAATATTCTGCTGGATCCTATACTGGGTTACACTCTTGGGAATGCAGATGATGCCTCTCTGTACTTGCCACCTGTAGAACGATAGAGATTGCTCACCATGGTCTGATTCATACAAACAATCCCCGATATCTGTGAAAGGCAGGGGCTGGTGGCTGTTTTTTATTCTTTGTGTTTGGCACTCAGCACAACAGAACATACTGCTTATTTTCCACTGTGGTGAATCTGCCCACAGCATGGTATATTCTTAACTTAGTTATTGAGATATGTTTTCTCCGTAAAATACACATAATGATTATTTGTGTTGAACATTTATGTCATGTTTCAGGCTCTGGGGACAGGGCGACTCACCTTATGAGGACCTGTGCAGGTGTTTTGCCGTACTGGCCTGCGATGGCAAGTATTTGGGGGTCATTCAGCAGTTGGGGTTCCCCGGGGGTAGCCCAGGGCCGGTCAGGGGACCCCAAGGGGCTGTAAGCAGTCAGGGCTACCCCACGATCATGGCAGTGAGTCAGGAGCTGCTTCTGAGTCAAGTAGGGGTGGCATTCAACCTGCACACAGCCATGGGCAGTTTCATTAGCACAGGGTTCATCTACAAGGTGTGCAAGTACAGTGTGTTGGTAAGACAGTTGGATGAAAATTAGTACAAATATGAGAATAGTTTCTCACGAGAGTACAATGAAGGAAAACATGATTTCCTCCCATATTTAGCTTGTATCTGTAAAGAACTTCAGAGGCGTGTAAAATACAAATAGATTTGTAATTTAAGAAGTCAGTAATGACGTAATGTGGGCAACTAAAGTTCTATTTTTATCTTCTAATTTACGTGGTTTCCATCTACATTTTGAATTGTAATGGACAAAAGTGTACACTATGGTCCTCACCTGGTTCACCACAGGCTTGTGTCTACAGATCCTCAGGATTTCATCAGTTTGCTTGGCATTGAAGTTGGACAGTCCAATGGCCTTGACCAGACCTTTGTCCACCAGTTGTTCCATTGCCTTCCAGGTGTCCCTGTAGTGAGTGTCAGCATATTGTATTGTTCCATCTTCCCTTCTTGGCATCACCTCATCCCCCCTCCTGCAGGGACACAGGCCAGGCAATAAACTCCCGCTGAAAACCCCAATGATTTGAACATTGAAATACAGGCATTTTCTGCTATGCAAAGACAATCATGTGTCTGTGTGAAGTGCTTACTGGAAGGCCATGGGCCAGTGCATTAGGTAAAGGTCCAGGTAGTGTAAGCCGAGGTCGGCGAGGCTCTTCTTGCAGGCGGGCTCCACGTCTTCAGGGTGGTGCTTAGTGTTCCACAGCTTCGAGGTCACAAAGACATCTTCCCTTTTAATGAGCTTGAGAGGAAAGGTAGAACAGCTGTTTCTACATTCTTTCTTCTGCGCATTCTGCTTTATGCAAGATTAGCCTAGTGAATGACGCTTGTCTTCGTTAAAAATCTGGTTAAGTCACACTTGGGGGGATGGTGGTGATGGTGGTGACATTTACACATTTTTGATTGCTCACATCTGAAGAAATCCAAAGTGGCATTAAGAGTTCTAAAATGTATCAAAGTACATAATAGGGTGGTTGTTAAAATATAAAGACCTGAATTCAAGTCAAGGGACTTTTATGTTACTGAATTATTAAATCTGTGATGGACAAAACAATCTTCAGGGAAGCTGGAAGTATGACTTCCCCTACCTTCTCTGGCCCGATTCTCTCCCACATGGCCTGTCCCACTTCCTGTTCGTTGCCATAGGCAGCTGCACAGTCAATGTGCCTGTATCCAGAGTCCAGGGCAATCAGCACAGCCTGCTTCACCTTGAGACAGGAATGGATTAAGAGCTTGAATCATTTACAGAAAATAAGTTTTCATTTAATGTCATATTGGGAAATGCAGACAGATGTCAACATTAGCTTCTTGAAAACATACTAAGTGTTTGTGTAGACCAGGGATTCCCAAACTTTTTTGCTGATCCCTGAATAGGTGTGGGTGAGTGATTCTTAAATTTAGATCTTGCTGTGCAGTTTGTGGCAGTTGTTTTACTGATCGGAACAATTAATCTGACAACGTGAGAGAACGTGTGAACTGTGATTCTCTATAGGTACAAGTCATCAGTCTGCAACGGTCACTTCTCAGTGTGGTAGAGCTCTGACCTGCCCAGGAAGACTCTTCCAGGTTCCTAGTCCTATGAGGGGCATCCTCTGCCCGGTAGAGAGGGTTGTGTAGGTGGAGGTCATGGTGTTTCCTCAGATTGCCTTTTACTATAGAGCAAGTTATCTGAATGGTGAAAAAATCCAATAAGTGTATGCAGAGACAAATATTTGAGCACACTGTTTTAATATTACAGGCTGTTATCTTAGCTTGTGATCTTAATAATGGTGGAAAGGAAAATGGTTTAATTTCTTCAAGTGTCTCTGAGATTAACTGCAATGTCAAAGAAAGCGTAAAAAAGAGCAGAGATGGAATTGTTGGCTAGAAACTGCCCTGCTGGCAGAGTGCTACATTATTCCTCTAGACATCTCTCAGAAGGATTGCAGAAGTCATGAGAGCAATCCTAACCCCATCTGGTTAGTTGTTGTGTAGCATTTGTTGATTAACCTGTACTTGATATAGTGTTTCATTGGAAGACAACATAATAAATAAGGAGTACTTTGGGTTTATTCATGTGATCATAACTCTGTGGAAGTGCATGAGGCTTTCATATGTTATTCCTGTAGGATTGATACATTCATTCCTTAAGAATTGATGCCCAGTATTGTAAAGTGTTACACAAACACAAAACAAATTCTCATCTTGCCAAATTATGGTTTCACAAGTTTTCAAGAGAAAAAGCAGATTGATTAAAGCTATTAAAAGAACATCTTACCTTATCTCAGGCCCCGCTCCCTCAGTCAAAACTAAAAGTTCTCCCTCCTGGAGCAGTTTATGTAAAAGTGCAGGCTTTTTATAGGTCAAAGTCTAGGTTTATGTGTTACCTAACAAATTGATTTGAAAAAGTCCCAAACTATTTTTTTTTCCAGACACGTTAATGATAACCTAAAGAGAAATTACATGATGTTTTTGCTAGTGTTTTAAACGCATCACAGACACATTACGAGACAGTGGATATTGAATGATAAGAATAGAAAAGTGGTATTTGATGGGGAAATGTTTCATGTATTGTAGACTAAGTATATGGAAATAAACACTAGTTATCGTGGTGTTTTAAATTGCATTGATGGTTAATTATTGACTTATTGACTTGTAATGGTATAGTAGACTGGTTTCAGAGCTCTGTTACGCAACACAAAATAGAAAAGAAAGGCCAGTATTGGATTCCAGTTGTTATTATTGGGTAATTGCAATTAAACTTCCGATAGAATTTGAAGACCTGGTTTAGTGATGTATTTAATGATTTCAGCAAGTTTATGTCTAAGAAAACGACATCCACAGCCAACTTGTAAACTTTGCAGACTTGGCAAAGATTCATATGTAAATGTATGGAAGGAACATAGCTCAGTGTCCTTTTTTCAGCAAGACGAGAGGGCATACTGTTTTTTTCCATTGTTGCAACGGTAACCTGTACAAACAGCACTGCCTTATGTTAGGAGTGCTGTTTATTTCAACAGATGTAATTGCATTTTGGATAATCTGTAAGGCGTATCTGCTTACTGTTAGGCTGTGTTATGGTGTTCATTATGCTGTTTCGGCACAGCGGCCTTTCCACAGTCTTAACCTTATAAAGCACTGACTCTGTTATTGTTATAGCAGTTTTATTCAGGATGTGAAATTCTCTCTCCTTCACACGCAATGTTTTCCTGTAATATTCCCCATCTCTTCTCAAGACAATGAAATCATCTGCCATGTGCATTTCTATAAAATATTGCCAGAGTTTAATTCTCTCAGGAGGTGGGAGACTGACAGGTCTTAAAACCCAAAGCATAAGCCATCTATTAACGTGGCAGATTCAGCACGCAGGCCTGTGAGGAATTCTGTTATTTCATTAAACCTACACCCATCAGTCCTTAGTGTCTAACCTGGCAGTCACTAACTCTCCATCATCAGGGCAAATCGCTTCCCTGCTCCAGACTCCTGCAACAGCATCTGCAGAATAACTTATGGGATCAAACAAAGCAAAAGGGAACCAATCAAAAAACAAACCAACAAACAAACATGCTTTTAGAAATCAAATCTGCAGCTTGAGGCTCTTTGAAACACGTAGTCTGACTGTCACTCTGCATAACTTGTCGTATCACATCACACCCTCTTCTTTTCTTTATCTTATAAGTTGTGAACTGGTCCTGTTCAATTCCCCATAACTGAATCTGATACTAACAGAAGCAGTAGAGAGAAACTGTCAGAGGCACAGAGGGAGCTTTTTGGTCTATGGTCCTCCTTCCATACCTCCAAATCTTGATAAAATTTACAAAAAACTGAAATCAGGGAAATAAACTTAACAAAAAAAAGATCTGATTGTGAGACTCTGACTGTACCCAAACTGAGACACACACTGTAAGATATGAGTGAAACTAACATCATAACTCTGTGTGAACTGCAACTCACAACTACAATCTGGGCTTGGGAGTAGTAGTGTTTTTACACAAAGGGTTATGAGTGGAAATGCAGTATGCTGTGGTCACTTTCAAATTAGAAACCATAGAATGAGAATTTGCCAGTTGTGTTTTGAGTGAATCATGATTATGTCTTGATACCTTTAGGATCCCTCTAGTGCATCTCAAATAAGCCACCGTTCTCCTGGTAGACAAAGAGTAACTCCACTGCAGATGAAGAAAGAACGTGTACATCATACATCTAAAAGATGGATGTGCTGTCACAACCTCTTGAAGTGTATGGAGTGCTGGTGATTTTCCTTATGTGGTTAGGAACGTTGCCTTAGTCACTCAGAGAAACATTTTACAACACCGGGGAAACATGCCAGTACAGAGTGCATCTGAAGGCTGGCCAGCGAGGAGCTGCAGCTCAGAGCAGAGAGACTGCTAAGCTAGTCTGACACATACACACACAAAAACACTGTGGGAGGAATTTATTCTCAACTCCTGCCTCAGTGCACTGGTATGTATTCTGTGTCCTCTGCCATGCTTTCTCTGTGGCTTTTTTCACTTGTCTTTGTGCCCCCCCCCCCCCCCCAAGGTTTGTATTTTTCAGATCTTGTTGAACCAGGAAAGTCTGAGCTCCCCATTTAAGGTTCGAGAAAGCATCTACAGTTAATTCACACATTTGCCCAGCTACACTGTATGCCTTGTTTTCATCATGACTCTGGGTGTCTTTTTGGACCTTAAAGCAATTAGAAAATCTCAGACAGGGGAATTGGTTGAAGGATCCTTTGAAAACAATGCTTCCTTTGAACATGTACAAACATGGTCCTAGTTGGGAACATAATGTGGACTGGGCTTGAAAAAGCATAACTATTAAAGTGTCAAAGCCGTAGGCTCAAAAACAGCTTGATTACACTGTGTCAGTATGCATAAAGATCAAGAAAACAGATTATTCCTCAAGATTGTGGGCAATAATGTCAAATTGCAGCTTCACGGTCTGACTCATAATGCTTCCTAATGTGTAACAGTTTGTTTAAAGTAATACAAAGTGGGTAATGTCTCAGGAATATTGGTAGCAGGAGTTTAACGTTTTTTCAGTTCTCCCTAAGAAAGAATGAAGGGGTGGATTTTTTTTTTTTATGCATTTGTTGTTGTTTATTATTATTATTATTATTATTATTATTAACAAAGAGCTCCTATGAAGTGTCAGATTAACAGTTTGAGGTGATTCAGTGTAGGTGCCAGTACAAAATCTTTTAAATACTTAAGTGTTTTCAAAATGCAAGGTGATTGCCCTGGTACCTCAGTTCATTTGTTAGGATTGGTGGCATATCAGGGTTTGAGTTTCAATGCCACAAGATGGCACTGAAGAGTTTCATGGATAATGGAAAAGTCAAACCAGGAAACAGTACTTGAAAAGCTTAGCATCCCATAGTAATGGCTTTCTATTATTTGGATAGAGTAAAACATTAAAAAACAAACAAACAAAAAAAACCACACACTTGGGGTCAGGACTGATAAAAAGTGATGACCTTTCTGTCTATACAATACAATCACAACATAATTACATGTGTCTGTACTGATAGTCAACTTGAAGGCTTGATACTCTGTGGCATAGCAGTTGTTAATCTATTCTAGCCAGACTCTGTAAAACGTACT